>NC_092248.1:32500-185000 GCF_036320965.1 Panulirus ornatus | reverse complement strand
TGATCAAGATATTCCTATGAGTCCAGGGGGAAAATGAAATGATAAGTTCCCAAGTGCACTGTCGTGTAATAATCACATCATCAGGGGAGACAGAAGAGAGAAATGTAACAAGCAGTTGATATACATCGAAGATACGAAGCTAGGACGCCATTTGGTAAACATTTGATTGTTAAGAAAAACAACGAGCGTTCACAAATTAATCATCTTACAAATTTTATCAACAATAAAGTTATCTAATTCGTATAGACCATCACTAATATTAAGATTATAATTCATTGTGTATTTAATGACAGAATATTCAATGATATTTCTCGTGGTAATAGAGTTAGAATTAATAACAGGACAAGAATCAAATGCCTTGTTTAATCAAGTTAAAAGCTATGATCATTGTATTGACTGGATTAATGCCATCTCAGTTATTAATTCTATTACCACGAGATATATCACTGAATCTTCTATTATCAAATACACAAAGAATTATATTCTTAATATTAGTGATGGTCTATACAAATTAGATAACTTTATTGTTGATGAACTTTGTAAAATGATAAGTTTATGAACGCTCGTTGTCTGTCTTGGACAATCGCATGTTTACCAAATGGCGCCCTAGCTTCGTCTCTTCGATGTATTTCATCTGACTGTTATACTTCTCTCTTGTGTCTCCCCTGATGATGTGATTATTACACGAAAGTGCACTTGGGAACTTATCGTGTTTCATTTTCCCCGTGGACTCACAGGAATATATATATATATATATATATATATATATATATATATATATATATATATATATATATATATATATATATATATATATATATGTATATATATATATGTATATATATATATATATATATATATATATATATATATATATGTATATATATATATGTATATATATATATATATATATATATATATATATATATATATATATATATATATATATATATATATATATATATATATATATATATATATATATATTCCTGTGAGTCCACGGGGAAAATGAAACACGATAAGTTCCCAAGTGCACTTTCGTGTAATAATCACATCATCAGGGGAGACACAAGAAAGAAATATAACAGTCAGTTGATATACATCGAAAAGACGAAGCTAGGACGCCATTTGGTAAACATGTGATTGTCCAAAACATACAACGAGTGTTCATAAACTTATCATTTTACAAATTTTATCAACAATAAAGTTATCTAATTTGTATAGACCATCACTAATATTAAGATTATAATTCTTTGTGTATTTAATAATATAAGATTCAATTATATTTCTCTTGGTAATAGAGTTAGAGTTGATAACTGAGATGGCGTTACTCCAGTCAATACAATGAACATAGTTTTTAACGTGATTAAACAAGGCATTTGATTCTTGTCCCGTTCTTATACTATATTTATGTTGCTTAAGTCTAACAGAGAGATCCATACCAGTCTGACCAACATAAAATTTATCAGTTTCCACAAGGCACTTTATAGATTTTTTTTTTTTTTTTTTTTTTTTTTTTTATACTTTGTCGCTGTCTCCCGCGTTTGCGAGGTTAGCGCAAGGAAACAGACGAAAGAAATGGCCCAACCCCCCCCATACACATGTACATACACACGTCCACACACGCAAATATACATACCTACACAGCTTTCCATGGTTTACCCCAGACGCTTCACATGCCTTGATTCAATCCACTGACAGCACGTCAACCCCTGTATACCACATCGCTCCAATTCACTCTATTCCTTGCCCTCCTTTCACCCTCCTGCATGTTCAGGCCCCGATCACACAAAATCCTTTTCACTCCATCTTTCCACCTCCAATTTGGTCTCCCTCTTCTCCTCGTTCCCTCCACCTCCGACACATATATCCTCTTGGTCAATCTTTCCTCACTCATTCTCTCCATGTGCCCAAACCACTTCAAAACACCCTCTTCTGCTCTCTCAACCACGCTCTTTTTATTTCCACACATCTCTCTTACCCTTACGTTACTTACTCGATCAAACCACCTCACACCACACATTGTCCTCAAACATCTCATTTCCAGCACATCCATCCTCCTACGCACAACTCTATCCATAGCCCACGCCTCGCAACCATACAACATAGATTTATCCAAGAGAATTTTCTGGTTAATTCCTGATTAAGATATTCTTTATAGAGTTATTGTTGCTAAAGGCAACATTTACATTAAAGGATTTAAGCAACATGGGAAGCAAAGTGAAATTATTATTAAAAGGGAGAACTAAAAGATTCTTGGTGTCAATGGGAGGTTTGGGCTCAACTCTATAAAATGATTTCTTTGCTAACTTAAGGGATTTATCAATGAAAGATCTAAGGTACTTTAACTTAGATCCAATAGAATATATCTTCTCAAACTCATCATCAATAAACTCTGGACTGCAAATACGTAATGCCCTTAGGAACATAGATTGAAATGATGATAATTCAACTCTGTCATCTTGAGATGAGTAATAATGGATATATGAGCAAACACTGGTGGGTTTTCTGTATATGCTAAACTTAGACTTGTTTCCTTACCTATGGATCATGCAATCTAGAAATGGTAACATACCATTATCTTCATATTCTACAGTAAATTTGATGGAAGGTAATAAATTGTTAAGGGGAGAAATATTAGTAAATTTTCATTTGTTGGCCAAACACAAAGAACATCATCTACATACCTAAACCAAATTGCATTAGAAGGTAAGATATCCTTCAGTAATTTTGTTTCAAAAAATTCCATACAAAGATTACTTAGTACAGGTGAAAGAGGTTACCCATTCCCATACTAAATTTTTGAGCATGATTACCTCCATTAAATTGAAATACACGAAAGTGCACTTGGGAACTTATCGTGTTTCATTTTCCCCGTGGACTCATAGGAATATCTTGATCACGCGCAAAATTGTGATCCTTTCCAATATATATATATATATATATATATATATATATATATATATATATATATATATATATATATATATATATGTATAATATACAAACCTCCAACAGCTAGGATCGAACCAGGGACCCCTGCGTAACAGGCGGAAGCACTACCGCTTGGGGTCCCGGGAGGTTTGTATGTATTATGGAAGCGCACGTTCATATGCACTATGTTCGTGCATATATATATATATATATATATATATATATATATATATATATATATATATATATATATATATATATATATTCTTTTTTTCTTTTAAACTATTCGCCATTTCCCGCGTTAGCGAGGTAGCGTTAAGAACAGAGGACTGGGCCTTTTTTGGAATATCCTCACCTGGCCCCCCTCTGTTCCTTCTTTTGGAAAATTAAAAAAAAAAAAAACGAGAGGGGAGGATTTCCAGCCCCCCGCTCCCTCCCCTTTTAGTCGCCTTCTACGACACGCAGGGAATACGTGGGAAGTATTCTTAATCCCCTATCCCCAGGGATGATATATATATATATATATATATATATATATATATATATATATATATATATATATATATATATATATATATGTGTGTGTGTGTGTGTGTGTGTGTGTGTGTATGTGTGTGTGTGTGTGTGTGTGTGTGTGTAAAACAAACAAGAATAACGACAACAGAAGTTTTAAAACGTAGCGAGTGTGCCAGAAACTCCTTTGTTGAGGAGTGACATTTCACACGGGATGTCGAGCTGACCTCTGGCGCGACGTGTGACATCTGCAATCCTTTTGCGCTACCGCTCACAGCCTGAGCATGGGCTGCACAGTAAATCTTGGCTGGGTTACCTGCCCACATCGCAAATTAAGTGCCGCTCCCCAGCCTGCATCTGAGAGGAACTGAGTCATGCTTAATGGGCCTCAACAGTCGTGGACAGACTGGTTACGAAACTGGAGGTGGAGGGTATCTGACGTCGCTGGATGACTGACTGACCCTCGTCCAACCTCTTTTTGGGGGTGGACGACCATGCTGGTACACAGCTGGAGCGGGACGGAGAGGGAAGGGAGGGGCTCTGGAAATCCTCCCCCTCCTGTATTACTTCCCAAAAGAAAGAACGGAAGGAAAGAGGCTAGTGAGGATCTTTTTTTTAACCACTAAGGCTCTATCATCCGTTCTTGACGCTACCTCACTCACGCGGGAAAAGGCGAGCATGTATAAACAAAAACACACTGCTCGTGGCCCAGGTAGGCGGCCCCCAGACCAATAACGGGTTGTCACTTAAGTCCAATAACCTAACATGAGTTTACATGAGAAAGACAGACAACAGGAGGCTTGATTGGCCCAAGACTCGGACGTCTAGTTAAAAAAAAATGACTAACAACAGATACAACAGGACAAACAGGAGGATCTACAGCCCCCTATCTGGGACAGGTAAACATGTAAACCTCAGTCCGGTCGGTATCATGTCCCGACACGTGAAACTTGCATATTTTCACCCCTATGTGCTTGGGATCGAACCAGGGTGGATCCCAAGCACATATGTAATATATATCGTATATAAATCTCATATTTCTGAGGCTCTGAGATCGTGGTGCCCTGTGTTGCCTTATCCCAAGCCACCTCGAAAATCTCTTGCAGCACATGTATACCAGAATTGTGTGTGTGATCATTATTGGGGTATTAGGGGGAGACAGTTTTAGATTCGTTCTCCCCTAACAATCCACTCTGTCTCATATATATATATATATATATATATATATATATATATATATATATATATATATATATATATATATATATATATATTGGAAAGGATCACAATTTTGCCCGTGATCAAGATATTCCTACGAGTCCACGGGGGAAATGAAACACGAAAAGTTCACAAGAGCACTTTCGTGTAATATTCACATCATCAGGGGAGACACTAGAGAGGAAAATGGCGTCCAAGCTTCGTCTCTTCGATGTATATCAACTGACTGTTATATTCCTCTCTAGTGTCTCCCCTGATGATGTGATTATTACACGAAAGTGCCCTCGGGAACTTTTCGTGTTTCATTTTCCCCGTGGACTCGTAGGAATATATATATATATATATATATATATATATATATATATATATATATATATATATATATATATATATATATATATATCTTTCTTTTTTTTTTTTTTTTTTTGCTTTGTCGCTGTCTCCCGCGTTTGCGAGGTAGCGCAAGGAAACAGACGAAAAAAATGGCCCAACCTACCCCCATACACATGTATATACATACGTCCACACACGCAAATATACATACCTACACAGCTTTCCATGGTTTACCCCAGACGCTTCACATGCCCTGATTCAATCCACTGACAGCACGTCAACCCCGGTATACCACATCGATCCAATTCACTCTATTCCTTGCCCTCCTTTCACCCTCCTGCATGTTCAGGCCCCGATCACACAAAATCTTTTTCTCTCCATCTTTCCACCTCCAATTTGGTCTCCCACTTCTCCTCGTTCCCTCCACCTCCGACACATATATCCTCTTGGTCAATCTTTCCTCACTCATTCTCTCCATGTGACCAAACCATTTCAAAACATCCTCTTCTGCTCTCTCAACCACGCTCTTTTTATTTCCACACATCTCTCTTACCCTTACGTTACTTACTCGATCAAACTACCTCACACCACACATTGTCCTCAAACATCTCATTTCCAGCACATCCATCCTCCTGCGCACAACTCTATCCATAGCCCACGCCTCGCAACCATACAACATTGTTGGAACCACTATTCCTTCAAACATACCCATTTTTGTTTTCAGAGATAATGTTCTCGACTTCCACACATTCTTCAAGGCTCCCAGGATTTTCGCCCCCTCCCCCACCCTATGATCCACTTCCGCTTCCATGGTTCCATCCGCTGCCAGATCCACTCCCAGATATCTAAAACACTTTACTTCCTCCAGTTTTTCTCCATTCAAACTTACCTCCCAATTGACTTGACCCTCAACCCTACTGTACCTAATTACCTTGCTCTTATTCACATTTACTCTTAACTTTCTTCTTTCACACACTTTACCAAACTCAGTCACCAGCTTCTGCAGTTTCTCACATGAATCAGCCACCAGCGCTGTATCATCAGCGAACAACAACTGACTCACTTCCCAAGCTCTCTCATCCCCAACAGACTTCATACTCGCCCCTCTTTCCAAAACTCTTGCATTCACCTCCCTAACAACCCCATCCATAAACAAATTAAACAACCGTGGAGACATCACACACCCCTGCCGCAAACCTACATTCACTGAGAACCAATCACTTTCCTCTCTTCCTGGAAGGAGGTAAATAAAGTGCGTAAGACAAGGGAGCAAATGGGAACTTCAGTGAAGGGCGCAAATGGGGAGGTGATAACAAGTAGTGGTGAGGTGAGAAGGAGATGGAGTGAGTATTTTGAAGGTTTGTTGAATGTGTTTGATGATAGAGTGGCAGATATAGGGTGTTTTGGTCGAGGTGGTGTGCAAAGTGAGAGGGTTAGGGAAAATGATTTGGTAAACAGAGAAGAGGTAGTAAAAGCTTTGCGGAAGATGAAAGCCGGCAAGGCAGCAGGTTTGGATGGTATTGCAGTGGAATTTATTAAAAAAGGGGGTGACTGTATTATTGACTGGTTAGTAAGGTTATTTAATGTATGTATGACTCATGGTGAGGTGCCTGATGATTGTCGGAATGCGTGCACAGTGCCATTGTACAAAGGCAAAGGGGATAAGAGTGAGTGCTCAAATTACAGAGGTATAAGTTTGTTGAGTATTCCTGGGAAATTATATGGGAGGGTATTGATTGAGAGGGTGAAGGCATGTACAGAACATCAGATTGGGGAAGAGCAGTGTGGTTTCAGAAGTGGTAGAGGATGTGTGGATCAGGTGTTTGCTTTGATGAATGTATGTGAGAAATACTTAGAAAAGCAAATAGATTTGTATGTAGCATTTATGGATCTGGAGAAGGCATATGATAGAGTTGATAGAGATGCTCTGTGGAAGGTATTAAGAATATATGGTGTGGGAGGCAAGTTGTTAGAAGCAGTGAAAAGTTTTTATCGAGGATGTAAGGCATATATATATATATATATATATATATATATATATATATATATATATATATATGGGTATGTTTGAAAAAAATGGGTATGTTTGAAGGAATAGTGGTTCCAACAATGTTGTATGGTTGCGAGGCGTGGGCTATGGATAGAGTTGTGCGCAGGAGGATGGATGTGCTGGAAATGAGATATTTGAGGACAATGTGTGGTGTGAGGTGGTTTGATCGAGTGAGTAACGTAAGGGTAAGAGAGATGTGTGGAAATAAAAAGAGCGTGGTTGAGAGAGCAGAAGAGGGTGTTTTGAAGTGGTTTGGGCACATGGAGAGGATGAGTGAGGAAAGATTGACCAAGAGGATATATGTGTCGGAGGTGGAGGGAACGAGGAGAAGAGGGAGACCAAATTGGAGGTGGAAAGATGGAGTGAAAAAGATTTTGTGTGATCGGGGCCTGTACATGCAGGAGGGTGAAAGGAGGGCAAGGAATAGAGTGAATTGGAGCGATGTGGTATACCGGGGTTGACGTGTTGTCAGTGGATTGAATCAAGGCATGTGAAGCGTCTGGGGTAAACCATGGAAAGCTGTGTAGGTATGTATATTTGCGTGTGTGGACGTATGTATTTACATGTGTATGGGGGGGGGGGAGTTGGGCCATTTCTTTCGTCTGTTTCCTTGCGCTACCTCGCAAACGCGGGAGACAGCGACAAAGTATAATAAAAAAATAAAAAATAATATATATATATATATATATATATATATATATATATATATATATATATATATATATATATATATATATATATATGATTCATGGTGAGGTGCCTGAGGATTGGCGGAATGTTTGTATAGTGCCATTGTACAAAGGCAAAGGGGATAAGAGTGAGTGCTCAAATTACAGAGGTATAAGTTTGTTGAGTATTCCTGGGAAATTATATGGGAGGGTATTGATTGAGAGAGTGAAGGCATGTACAGAGCATCAGATTGGGGAAGAGCAGTGTGGTTTCAGAAGTGGTAGAGGATGTGTGGATCAGATGTCTGCTTTGAAGAATGTATGTGAGAAATACTTAGAAAAGCAAATGGATTTGCATGCGGCATTTATGGATCTGGAGAAGGCATATGATAGGATTGATAGAGATGCTCTGTGGAAGGTATTAAGAATATATGGTTTGCGAGGCAAGTTGTTAGAAACAGTGAAAAGTTTTTATCGAGGATGTAAGGCATGTGTGCGCGTAGGAAGAGAGGAAAGTGATTGGTTCTCAGTGAATGTAGGTTTGCGACAGGGGTGTGTGATGTCTCCATGGTTGTTTGATTTGTTTATGGGTGGGGTTGTTAGGGAGGTGAATGCAAGAGTTTTGGAAAGAGGGGCAATTATGCAGTCTGTTGTGGATGAGAGAGCTTGGGAAGTGAGTCAGTTGTTGTTCACTGATGATACAGCGCTGGTGGCTGATTCATGTGAGAAACTGCAGAAGCTGGTGACTGAGTTTGGTAAAGTGTGTGAAAGAAGAAAGTTGAGAGAAAATGTGAATAAGAGCAAGGTTATTAGGTACAGTAGGGTTGAGGGTCAAGTCAACTGGGAGGTAAGTTTGAATGGAGAAAAACTGGAGGAAGTGAAGTGTTTTAGATATCTGGAAGTGGATCTGGCAGCGGATGGAACCATAGAAGCGGAAGTGAATCATAGAGTGGCGGAGGGGGCGAGAATTCTGGGAGCCTTGAAGAATGTTTGGAAGTCAAGAACATTATCTCGGAAAGCAAAAATGGGTATGTTTGAAGGAATACTGGTTGCAACAATGTTGTATGGTTGCGAGGCGTGGGCTATGAATAGAGTTGTGCGCAGGAGGATGGATGTGCTGGAAATGAGATGTTTGAGGACAATATGTGGTGTGAGGTGGTTTGATCGAGTAAGTAATAATAGGGTAAGAGAGATGTGTGGAAATAGAAAGAGTGTGGTTGAGAGAGCAGAAGAGGGTGTTTTGAAATGGTTTGGTCACATGGAGAGAATGAGTGAGGAGAGATTGACAAAGAGGATATATGTGTCAGAGGTGGAGGGAACGAGGAGAAGTGGGAAACCAAATTGGAGGTGGAAAGATGGAGTGAAAAAGATTTTGAGTGATCAGGACCTGAACATGCGAGAGGGTGAAAGGCGTGCAAGGAATAGAGTGAATTGGAACGATGTAGTATACCGGGGTCGACGTGCTGTCAATGGATTGAACCGGGGCATGTGAAGTGTCTGGGTAAACCATGGAAAGTTCTGTGGGGCCTGGATGTGGAAAGGGAGCTGTGGTTTCGGTGCATTATTACATGACAGCTAGAGACTGAGTGTGAGCGAATGGGGCCTTTGTTGTCTTTTCCTAGCTCTACCTCGCACACATGAGGGGGGAGGGGGTTGTTATTACATGTGTAGCGAGGTGGCGATGGGAATAAATAAAGGCAGACAATATGAATTATGTACATGTGTATATATGTATATGTCTGTGTGTATATATATGTATACATAGAGATGTATAGGTATGTATATTTGCGTGTGTGGACGTGTATGTATATACATGTGTATGTGGGTGGGTTGGGCCATTCTTTCGTTTGTTTCCTTGCGCTACCTCGCTAACGCGGGAGACAGCGACAAAGCAAAATAAAATCAAATAAATAAAGATAAATAAATAAATAAATATATATATATATATATATATATATATATATATATATATATATATATATATATATATATATATATATATATACATACATACATATCGCACTTCAGTTTTATCTAACGTAATTTTTTCTATACATGTGGCACGTTTTGTGGAGACAATCCACCTCATCATCAGGTGCCAGTACTTAACAAAGTTATTTAAATCCCAACATCATGCTTGATTCCCGGCGTCCAACACCAATCTTTATAGTCCAAGCACTGTCTGCTTTGTCTGGTCGTAACCGATGTAAGCGAGAGTGATTAAAGGAGGGTCACGTAACGGGGGTTGACCTGGGTAGCTGGGTGTGTCATGAACAACTTTTTGTATGGTTTTATGTTTTCGTGCACTTAACTTTGTTAAGTATGTGTGTGTGTGTGTGTTTTACCATAAAAGTGAGACAATAATGAAGTACAATACCCATCATTTATATAACAAGTATAAACATTACCTGTAGTTGAAGAGAGTCTGCAACACAAACAACGTATCCCTCTCTGACATCTTGGCCACCGTTGTCCTTCTCATGCACCTGCAAAGATAAGAGCCTCATCAACACGACGGCACGAACCTTGAACACGACGGCGCGAACCTTGAACACGACGGCGCGAACCTTGAACACGACGGCTCGAAGCTGGAACACGACGGCACAACCATTGAACACGACAGCATGAACCTTGAACTCGACGGCACGACCCTTAAACACGACTGCACGACCCTTCAACACGACGGCACGAAGCTTGAACACGACGGCACAACCATTGAACACGACAGCACGAACCTTGAACACGACGGTACGACCCTTGAACACGACGGCACGAACCTTGAACACGACGGCACGACCCTTGAACACGACGGCAAGACCCCTAAATACAACGGCACGACCCTTGAACAACACGACGGCACGAACCTTGAACACGACGGCACGACCCTTGAACACGACGGCACGATCCTTGAACATGACGGCACGACCCTTGAACACGACGTTACGAACCTTGAACACGACGGCATGACCCTTGAACAAGACGGCACGACCCTTGAACACGACGGCACGAACCTTGAACACGACGGCACGATCCTTGAACACGACGGCACTAACCTTGAATACGACGGCACGAATCTTGAACACGACGGCACAAACCTTGAACACGACGGCACGACCCTTGAACACAACGGCACGAGTCTTGAAAACAACGGTTCGATCCTTGAACACGACGGCACGACCCTTGAAAACAACGGCAAGAACCTTGAACACGACGGCACGACCCTTGAACACGACGGCACGACCCTTGAAAACAACGGCACGAACCTTGAACACGACGGCACGATCCTTGAACACGACGGCACGACCCTTGAACACGACGGCACGAACCCTGAACACGACGGCACGATCCTTGAACACGACGTTACGAACCTTGAACACGACGGCATGACCCTTGAACACGACGGCACGTCCCTTGAAAACAACGGCACGACCCTTGAAAACAACGGCACGATCCTTGAACACGACGGCAAGACCTTTGAACACGACGGCACGACCCTTGAACACAAGATGACAATGACCAAGACGGGACGAGCCTTGGGCATGATAACCTAGCCTGTGATATTTGTACTGTTAGGCCCACAGCCGACCCATCACCGTGCTTGCTCAAGGGTCGACCCATCGTGCTGGAGGAACTGCTATTGGTGAGCAGAAACCCATTCTGTGATCCTAAAGAGCAAAGCATCTCATCCCCACTAGTCCACAGACAGACAATCCACATAACATCCCGTCTGGTGCCTCTCAATGTAAGGGGTTCTTACACCACTGCAGTGCAATAGTCTAGCATTCACTTAAGCATGAGTGATTACAGCATGATGAGTGAAACCCTTATTAGTCCTCATGGAACCATTAGGCCACTGGATACATCAAAAACCTAATACATTATACTCTACAACAGGGGTTCCCAACCTTTTTGTTCCTGTGTACCCCTTGTGTGTGTGTGTGTGTGTGTGTGTGTGTGTAACATGAAAGAATAGAGGGAGGAGAGCTTGCCTAGCTGGCTGCTCTCCTTATCAGCTGCTTTCTAACGAAGATGTTCTATATTGCTTATGTTCCATATCACACATGGTGTACACTATACAGCAGTGTACACCATGGTTATACTCTCAGACCACTACGTACCCCTTGAGAAACGCAAATGTGCCCCCCGTGGGTACATGCACTTCAGGTTGGGAACCTCTGCTCTACAACCACCGCTACATCCAACCACCACCACACGATAAATCTACTGTCATACTGACCTCTACATCCAACACCCATTGCACTATAACGCAAAAACCTCACTGATATCTACGTATTACACCTTTCTAACATCACTGAATCCAAAACCCACTAAACTATAATAGCTCTACATCTACAATAACCTCTCCATATTATTTCCTTCTAACACTTCTGCATCCACTACCCCCTACACTATACCTCTACAACCACACTGTCCACTACATATTACTCCCTTCTAACACCTCTACATCCAACACACCCTACACTATACCTCTACAAACACACTGTTCACTATATATCACTCCCTTCTAACGCCTCTACATCCAATAACCCTTACACTATAACTCTACAATCACAATGTCCTCTACATATTCTCCCCACCCCTCCATCCGCTCCCTCACCCCCATCCTTCTAGCTCCCCTGCTTAAATATGTATACAAGCATTCACTCCTATCTAGGTCTACGACAAGTTTCTCTCAGTCGCTATGCTGAGAACAGTAACAAGGAACCAGACGACAGCTGTGGGAATCACTCACAGAAGCATGGGGCTACCACAAGTTCACCTTCACGCTGTTCCAGACTGCTCCTCCTGTCTCCATGGCTCATAATAAATCCACCCAGCAGAACCAGTATAATGTAGGCGATGTTGTGTAAAAGCTACACACGGCGACACATATCATGTCATCCAGGCAGGAGCTGTGAACGTCATGCACGTTCCAAAAGTGGTAGTAACAAATGGCTCCGGTGTTTACCTCCTCCCCTAGTGTCGAGTGTTAATTATCATTAATGATAATATCTTTAACAGGCAGTAAGTAATGAAATCCTAATTAATAAAATCCTTTGTAGATATATAGCAACAATCATTGCACAAAGAGAAGAAACCACGACTCACAAAGTTGGCGAAAATTCTTCTCCCGAAAAAACAAGGGGGAGACAAATCCTGACTCACTCCCCACTAAAGAAATAAAGAGCCACCAGCTCGGCCGCCCATGAAAAGTGAAATGAATGGTGTCAACGTCCGTGCAGGAGCAGGTAAGGCGGGAGAGTCCACGCCACGGCCTCTGACCGTTGGGAAGGCTCGGGAGGTCAGCGGGTACGCGACCCGCCCTGCGCAGACGGCTGTCCATCCTTGAGCAATATACTTGGCTCACAGTTGCCCGTAACATAGGTACCATTGATGTGAACTCCACTAAATTTCTGACATGATTTACCCCACCGTCGCTTTGTCTCTCTTCACAGATTTTATTTTATTAAAGTGACTTTTCAAAAAATAAGATCGATTTTGTGTATCAAATGTCATGTATGTATGAGTGTATGTATGTATGAACAGGCAGACCCTACTCCCTCTGTGGCATACGTACTGTTAAATGACTTCGTTACATAATTAGAATCGACTTTGCGTTGGTACTTTTTCCCATTGCCTTTAAACTCATCCCACCAATCCATTGTTTTTAAACTCACCCCAACAATCCATTGTCTTTGAATTCACCCCACCAATCCACTTCCATTAAACTTATAGTTCCAGAATGTTGATTTTTTCCAGTGAATTTCCATAGAAAAACGAAGCTTGAAAGGGATATTAGTTATCAGAGTCATAAGGTAAGAATCACACGTACATACGTTGCAACTAAGGACTAACCACTGGTATAATTCAGAACTGATATATTGTTCTGTGTACTACTTATTCATCCTTATCTGTTCACCACTTATTCTTCCTTATCTGTGTACCACTTATCCTTCTTTATCTGTGTACCACTTATTGATAAGGGAAAACGGCACCAACGGAAGATATTCTTTCGTAACCTAAAAAAAATAAATTACTCTAACTTGGCCGCCTATATCTGAAAGGTTATGTAAGAAAATCATGATCACGCTTTGCACAACAATAACCATCTCGTATAAATGATTGATTATGGCTTCACCAATGTAAGTTAACAACCTTTTGAGTACGATGACTTAACCCTTTGAGGATGACGACTTAACAACCCCCTTCAAGTACGACGAATCAAATCCCTGAGAATGATTGCTCCAGTCATCGCAGGCAAGGATGAAGCTATCGTATTCAAGAGTTAGGTCGTCCTGCTCGTCGTACTCAAGGGTTAAGTCAACATACTCAAGGGTCAAGTCAAAATACTCAAGGGTTAAATCATCATACTCAAGGGTTAAGTCAACATACTTAAGGGTTAAGTCAACATACTCAAGGGTTAAGTCAAAATACTCAAGGGATAAATCATCATACTCAAGGGTTAAGTCAACATACTCAAGGGTTCAGTCATCATACTCGAGGATTAATCTATCGAACATAGAGGTTAAGTCGTCCTTCTAAGGAGCTTAATATCTCCTCGTTCTCAGAGTATGGCATGTTCTGAAGGGTTTGCCTCTAGGACGACGACTGATTCTACCAAAAAAGTATCGATGAAGGCAAGCAAGCATGAATATATACATGTGTTTATGTATATATATATATATATATATATATATATATATATATATATAGATAGATAGATAGATAGATAGATAGATAGATAGATAGATAGATAGATAGATAGATATGGTAGTGAGTGGTGGGCTGAAGAAGTAAGATTATTAGGGAAAGAAAAGAGAGAGGCATTTGAACGATTTTTGCAGGGAAATAATGCAAATGAGTGGGAGATATATAAAAAAGAAAGAGGCAGGAGGTCAAGAGAAAGGTGCAAGAAGTGAAAAAGAGGGCAAATGAGAGTATCATTAAATTTTAGGGAGAATAAAAAGATGTTTTGGAAAGTGGTAAATAAAATGCGTAAGACAAGGGAACAAATGGGAACTTCAGTGAAGGAGGCTAATGGGAAGGTGATAACAAGTAGTGGTGATGTGAGAAGGAGATGGAGTGAGTATTTTGAAGGTTAGTTGAATGTGTTTGATGATAGAGTGGCAGATATAGGGTGTTTTAGTCGGGGTGGTGTGCAAAGTGAGAGGGTTAGGGAAAATGATTTGGTAAACAGAGAAGAGGTAGTAAAAACTTTACGGAAGATGAAAGCCGGCAAGGCAGGGGGTTTGGATGGTATTGCAGTGGTATTTATTAAAAAAGGTGGTGACTGTACTGTTGACTAGTTGGTAAGGTTATTCAATGTATGCATGACTCATGGTGAGGAGCCTGAGGATTGGAGGAATGCTTGCATAGTGCCATTGTACAAAAGCAAAAGGGGATAAAAGTGAGTGCTCAAATTACAGAGATATAAGTTTGCTGAGTATTCCTGGAAAATTATATGGGAGGGTATTGATTGAGAGGGTAAAGACATGTACGAAGCATCAGATTGGGGAAGAGCACTGTGGTTTCAGAAGTGGTAGAGGATGTGTAGATCAGGTGTTTGCTTTGAAGAATGTATGTGAGAAATACTTGGAAAAGCAAATGGATTTGTATGTAGCATTTATGGATCTGGAGAAGCCATATGATAGAGTTGATAGAGATGCTCTGTGGAAGGTATTAAGAATGTATGGTGTGGGGGGCAAGTTGTTAGAAGCAGTGAAAAGTTTTTATCGAGGGTGTAAGGCATGTGTACGTGTAGGAAGAGAGGAAAGTGATTGGTTCTCAGTGAATGTTGGTTTGCGGCAGGGATGTGTGATGTCTCCATGGTTTTGTAATTTGTTTATGGATGGGGTTGTTAAGGAAGTGAATGCAAGAGTTTTGGAAAGAGGGGCAAGTATGCAGTCCGTTGTGGATGAGAGAGCTTGCGGAGTGAGTTAGTCGTTGTTCTCTGATGATACAGTGTTGGTGGCTGATTCGGATGAGAAACTGCAGAAGCTGGTGACTGAGTTTGGCAAAGTGTGTGAAAGAAAGCTGAGAGTAAATGGAATAAGAGCAAGGTCATTAGGTACAGTAGGGTTGAGGGTCAAGTCAATTGGGAGGTAAGTTTGAATGGAGAAAAACTGGAGAAAGTGAAGTGTTTTAGATATATGGGAGTGGATTTGGCAGCGGATGGAACCATGGAAGCGGAAGTGAATCATAGGGTGGGGGAGGAGGCGAAAGTTCTGGGGGCGTTGAAGAATGTGTGGAAGTCGAGAACATTATCTCGGAAAGCAAAAATAGATATGTTTGAAGGAATAGTGATTCCAACAATGTTATATGGTTGCGAGGCGTGGGCTATAGATAGAGTTGTGCGAAGGAGGGTGGATGTGCTGGAAATGAGATGTTTGAGGACAATATGTGGTGTGAGGTGGTTTGATTGAGTAAGTAATAATAGGGTAAGGGAGATGTGTGGTAATAAAAAGAGTGTTGTTGAGAGAGCAGAAGAGGGTATGTTGAAATGGTTTGGTCACATGGAGAGAATGAGTGAGGAGAGATTGACAAAGAGGATATATGTGTAAGAGGTGGAGGGAACGAGGTGAAGTGGGAGACCAAATTGGAGGTGGAAAGATGGAGTGAAAAAGATTTTGAGTGATCGGGGCCTGAACATGCAGGAGGGTGAAAGGCGTGCAAGGAATAGAGTGAATTGGAACGATGTGGTATACCGGGGCCGACGTGCTGTCAATGGATTGAACCAGGGCGTGTGAAGCGTCTGGTGTAAACCATGGAAAGTTCTGTGGGGCCTAGATGTGGAAAGGGAGCTGTGGTTTCGGGGCATTATACAGGACAGCTAGAGACTGAGTGTGAACGAATGGGGCCTTTGTTGTCTTTTCCTAGCGCTACCTCGCGCACATGCGGGGGGAGGGGGTTGTCATTTCATGTGTGGCGGGGTGGCGATGGGAATGAATAAAGGCAGACAGTATGAATTATCTACATGTGTATATATGTATATGTGTGTGTGTGTGTGTGTGTGTGTGTGTATATATATATATATATATATATATATGTATATATATATATATATATATATATATATATATATATATATATATATATATATATATATATATATATATATATATATATATCTTCTTTTCTTTCTTTTAAACTATCCGCCATTTCCCGCATTAGCGAGGTAGCGTTAAGAACAGAGGACTGGGCCTTCGTGGAATATCCTCACCTGGCCCCCCTCTGTTCCTTCTTTTGGAAAATTAGAAAAAAGAAAAAAAAAAAACGAGAGGGGAGGATTTCCAGCCTCCCGCTCCCTTCCCTTTTAGTCGCCTTCTACGACACGCAGGGAATACGTGGGAAGTATTCTTCATCTCCTATCCCCAGGGATAATATATATATATATATATATATATATATATATATATATATATATATATATATATATATATATATATATATTTTTTTTTTTTTTTTTTCCATACGATTCGCCATTTCCCGCATTTGCGAGGTAGCGTTAAGAACAGAGGACTGGGCCTTAGAGGGAAAATCCTCACCTGGCCCCCTTCTCTGTTCCTTCTTTTGGAAAATTAAAAAAAAAAACGAGAGGGGAGGATTTCCAGCCACCCGCTCCCTCCCCTTTTATTCGCCTTCTACGACACGCAGGGAATACGTGGGAAGTATTCTTTCTCCCCTATCCCCAGGGATAATATATATATATATATATATATATATATATATATATATATATATATATATATATATATATATATATATATATATATATATATATATGCATACGTTGAGAAGTATAGGTATGTATATTTGCGTGTGTGGACGTATATGGATATACATGTGTATGTGGGTGGGTTGGGCCATTCTTTCGTCTGTTTCCTTGCGCTACCTCGCTAACGCGGGAGACAGCGACAGAGTAAATTAAATGAATAAATAAACAGATAAATAAATGAATATATATATATATATATATATATATATATATATATATATATATATATATATATATATATATATATATATATATATATACATATATATATATATATATATATATATATATATATATATATATATATATATATATATATATATATATATATATATATATATATATATATATATAATGACAATGATAATTAAATCATTGTTTGAAATATATGCTAGCACAACAACAAAAAGTTACTTGTAAATCCTCCAGCTGGCCTTGGTGGGTTAGGTTAGTGCATGTCGAGCCTGGGAGTAACACAAGTGCGTTACATACATCATCAGCTAATGTTACATTCATTATCGTCTATCATCTAATGTTACATACATTATCATCTATCATCTAATGTTACATACATTATCATCGATCATCTAATGTTACATACATTATCATCTATCATCTAGTGTTGCATAAATTATCATTTATCATCTAATGTTACATACATTATCATCTATCATCTATTGTTACATACATTATCATCTATCATCTAATGTTACATACATTATCATCTATCATCTAATGTTACATACGATATCATCTATCATTTAATGTTATATACAATATTATCTATCATATAATGTTACATACACTATCATCTATCATCTAATGTTACTTACATTATTATCTATCATCTAATGCTACATACATTATCATCTATCATCTAATGTTACATACATTATTATCTATTATCTAATGTTAAATACATTATCATATATCATCTAATGTTACATACATTATCATCTATCATCTAATGTTACATACATTATCATCTATCATCTAATGTTACATACATTATTATCTATCATATAATGTTACATACATTATCATCTATCATCTAATGTTACATACATTATCATCTATCATCTAATGTTACATACATTATCATCTATCATATAATGTTACATACTTTATTATCTATTATGTAATGTTACATACATTATCGTTTATCATCTAATTTTACATACATTATCATCTATCATCTAATGTTACATACATTATCATCTATCATCTAATGCTACATACAATATCATCTATTATCTAATGTTACATACATTATTATCTATCATATAATGTTACATACACTACTATCTATCACCTAATGTTACATACATTATCATCTCTCATCTAATGTTACATACATTATTATCTATCATCTAATGTTACATACATTATCATCTATCATATAATGTTATATACATTATTATCTATCACCTAATGTTACATACATTATCATCTATCATATAATTTTCATACATTATCATCTCTCATCTAATGTTACATACACTATTACCCATTATCTAATGTTACATACATTATCATCTATCATATAATATCACATACATTATTATCTATCATCTTATGCTACATACATTATCATCTCTCATCTAGTGTTACGTACATCATTATCTATCATCTAATGTTACATACATTATCATCTATTATCTAATATTACATACATAATCATCTATCATCAAATGTTACATACATTATGATCTATCATGTAATGTTTCATACATCTAATGTTACAAACATTATTACATATCATATAATGTTACATACATTATCATCTATCATCTAATGTAACATACATTGTCATCTATCATCTAATGTTACATACATTATCATCTATCATCTAATGTTTCATGCATTATCATCAATCATCTAATGTTACATACATTATCATCTACCATCTAATGTTACATACATTATCATCTATCATCTAATGTTACATACATTATCATCTATCATCTAATGTTACATACATTATCATCTAATGTTACATACATTATCATCTAATGTTACATACATTATCATCTAATGTTACATACATTATCATCTAATATTACATACATTATCATCTATCATCTAATGTTACATACATTATCATCTGTCATCTAATGTTACATACAATATCATCTATCATCTAATTTTACATACATTATCATCTATCATCTAATGTTACATACATTATCATCTATCATCAAATGTTACATACAATATCATCTATCATCTAATGTTACATACATTGTCATCTATCATCTAATGTTACATACATTATCATCTATCATCTAATGTAACATACATTTTTACATATCATATAATGTTACAAACATTATCATCTATCATCTAGCGTTACGTACATCATTATCTATCATCTAATATTACATACATTATCATCTATTATCTTATGTTACATACATTATCATCTATCATCTAATGTTACATACATCATTACATGTCATATAATGTTACATACATCATCATCTCTCATCTAGTGTTACATGCTTCATTATCTATCATCTAATGTTTCATACATTATCATCTATCATCTAATGTTACATACATTGTTACATATCACATAATGTTACATACATTATCATCTATCATCTAATGTTACATACATTATCATGTATCATCTAATGTTACATATATTATCATCTATCATCTAATGTTACATACATTATTACATTATATACACTTGTAGCCTATTGCGTTCTTTCCTTAATTCATCATAGCACACTGGAAGAACCGGATGTTCGACTATTGCTATGATGAATTACGGAAAGAACGCAATAGGCTACAAGTGTCACTAAACCGTAAGTTGGACCATCTTATTGAAAACAGCGACTGCACCAAGAACACTAACCCATCTTTTGTGGTAAACCTGTCTAATAAACAACTAGATAAAGATTCCTGGTGTGCATTAGGCTATGGTTTAAGTTTTGTATGCTCTAACAGAGAAGCCAGCTGTGTTGATGTCACAAAGTCTTTTTGTAATTTAGAAAAATACAGTAATTTAAGTAATGATGATATTAATATTTGCAAGGGTTTAGTGAATGCCAGTTTGTCAAAATCAGTGGAAGCTAATTGCCCTAAAAGATTCATAAGAGCTATTAACACCTTAAAAAAAGACAAGGATATACATATTACAAAAGCAGATAAGGCTAACACTGTTGTGATTTTAGACAAAAGTAACTATTTATCTAAAATGAATGATCTTCTAAATGGTAACACAACATATTCTAAACTTAGTAAAAATCCCTTAGAAGCAGTTAATTCTCACTTCAATAAAGAAATGAATTCTTTTTTGTTGTTGAAAGGTAATTATCAAAAATTTGTCATCTTTGTCCCCTTCATTGCCATATATGGATGGACTTATCAAAACACATAAACAGAATTTTCCAGCAAGACCTATAGTGAGTTCAGTAGGCTCCATCACATATAAATTATCAAAATGGTTAGTCTCCTTATTAAGCCCTTTCGTGGGTAAGGTATCAAATTCTAATATCATGAACAATGTAGATTTAGCGAACAAGCTAAACAATATCAATATCAATTTTGATTTCAAACTAGTTAGCTTTAATGTTTCCTCACTTTTCACTAAAGTTCCAGTTGATGACCTTTTAGAATATTTATTTGATGTCTTGGATGATATTCAATTACCTGTTTCAAAGTCTAATTTCATTGAACTGATAAAATTGTGTATAAAAGACTGTGTATTTCAATTTAATGGAGATTATTATGCTCAAAAATTTGGTATGGCAATGGGTAACCCTCTTTCACCTGTACTAAGTAATCTTTATATGGAATTTTTTTAAACAAAATTACTAAAGGATATCTTACCTTTTAATGCAATTTGGTTTAGGTATGTTGATGATATTCTTTGTGTTTGGACAACAAATGAAAATTTACAAATATTTCTCCCCTTACTTAACAATTTAGTACCTTCCATCAAATTCACTGTAGAAAATGAAAATAATGGTATGTTACCATTTTTAGATTGCATGATCCATAGACAAGGAAACAAGTTTAAGTTTAGCATATACAGAAAACCCACCAATGTTTGCTCATATATCCATTATTACTCATCTCAACATGACAGAGTTAAATTATCATCATTTCAATCTATGTTCCTAAGGGCATTACGTATTTGCAGTCCAGAGTTTATTGATGATGAGTTTGAGAAGCTATATTCTATTGGATCTAAGTTAAAGTACCTTAGATCTTTCATTGATAAATCCCTTAAGTTAGCAAAGAAATCATTTTATAGAGTTGAGCCCAAACCTCCCATTGACACCAAGAATCTTTTAGTTCTCCCTTTTAATAATAATTTCACTTTGCTTCCCATGTTGCTTAAATCCTTTAATGTAAATGTTGCCTTTAGCAACAATAATACTATAAGGAATATCTTAATCAGGAATTCACCAGAAAATTCTCTTGGTTGCATCTATAAAGTTCCTTGTGGAAACTGTGATAAATTTTATGTTGGTCAGACTGGTAAGGATCTTTCTGTTAGACTTAAGCAACATAAATATAGTATAAGAACGGGACAAGAATCAAATGCATTGTTTAATCATGTTAAAAACTATGATCATTGTATTGACTGGAGTAACGCCATCTCAGTTGTTAACTCTAACTCTATTACCAAGAGAAATATCACTGAATCTTCTATTACTAAATACACAAAGAATTATAATCTTAATATTAGTGATGGTCTGTATAAAATAGATAACTTTATAGTTGATAAGATTTGTAAAATGATAAGTTTATGAACGCTCGTTGTATGTTTTGGACAATCTCATGTTTACCAAATGGCGTCCTAGCTTCGTCTCTTCGATGTATATCAACTGACTGTTATATTCCTCTCTTGTGTCTCCCCTGATGTGATTATTACACGAAAGTGCACTTGGGAACTTTTCGTGTTTCATTTTCCCCGTGGACTCATAGGAATATCTTGATCACACGCAAAATTGTGATCCTTTCCAATATATATATATATATATATATACATATACGAATAAAGTATATATGAACGCGCACCTTCATAGATCATACAGAGCTCTATCAGCCAGGATCGAACCTGGGACCCCTTGTGCAAGAGGCAGGCATGCTAACCGCTAGGCTAAGGGACTGTATAATAGGAAACAACTATTCGAAATACTAAGTACTCGAATACCCTTCGTCTCACAATGGTGTGCAACGGGGTCTATCGGTTGTTTCCGAACAGAACACATAGCCAGCTGATAGCGTTTTACCGAACCTGACTGTACAACGCGGAGTTATATGAATACGAATAAAGTGTATATGAACGCGCACCTTCATACAGTCAGGTTCGGTAAAACGCTAACAGCTGGCTATGTGTTCTGTTCGGAAACAACCGATAGACCCCGTTGCTCACCATTGTGAGACGAAGGGTATTCGAGTACTTAGTATTTCGAATAGTTGTTTCCTATTATACAGTCCCTTAGCCTAGCGGTTAGCATGCCTGCCTCTTGCACAAGGGGTCCCAGGTTCGATCCTGGCTGATGGAGCTCTGTATGTTCTATGAAGGTGCGCGTTCATATACACTTTATTCGTATTCATATAACTCCGCGTTGTAGTCAGGTTCGGTAAAACGCTAACAGCTGGCTATGTGTTCTGTTCGGAAACAACCGATAGACCCCGTTGCTCACCATTGTGAGACGAAGGGTATTCGAGTACTTAGTATTTCGAATAGTTGTTTCCTATTATACAGTCCCTTAGCCTAGCGGTTAGGATGCCTGCCTCCTGCACAAGGGGTCCCAGGTTCGATCCTGGCTGATGGAGCTTTGTATGTTCTATGAAGGTGCGCGTTCATATACACTTTATTCGTATTCATATAACTCCGCGTTGTACAGTCAGGTTCGGTAAAACGCTAACAGCTGGCTATGTGTTCTGTTCAGAAACAACCGATAGACCCCGTTGCTCACCATTGTGAGACGAAGGGTATTCGAGTACTAAGTATTTCGAATAGTTGTTTCCTATTATACAGTCCCTTAGCCTAGCGGTTAGCATGCCTGCCTCTTGCACAAGGGGTCCCAGGTTCGATCCTGGCTGATGGAGCTTTGTATGATATATATATATATATGTATATTTTTATGTGTGTGTGTGTGTGTGTGTGTGTGTGTGTGTGTGTGTGTGTTAACGGGCTCCGCCTGCGAGTGAAAAACCACCTCTGGCGAGTCTGCATCTCTGAGACTAAGTCCTCGTTTAAAAGCTTTTCTATCTAAAGGATTCCACTTTCCATTCTGCTGGAAGTAGCACAGCCCTGGGCTTGAGAAGCCTTTAGAAAGTGGCCTTGGGTGCATGATCAGTGTTCCAAGCACTGTGAGTCAGTATATGATCAGTGTTCCCAGCATGGTGAGTCAGTACATGATCAATGTTCCCAGCATGGTGTGTCAGTATATGATCAGTGTTTCTAGCATGGTGTGTCAGTATATGATCAGTGACCCCAGCATGGTGAGTCAGTATATGATCAGTGTTAACAGCCCGGTGTGTCAGTATATGATCAGTGTTCCTCGCATGGTGAGTCAGTATATGATCAGTGTTCCCAGCACGGTGTGTCAGTATATGATCAGTGTTCCCAGCATGGTGAGTCAGTATATGATCAGTGTTCCCAGCATGGTGTGTCAGTATATGATCAGTGTTCCCAGCATGGTTTGTCAGTATATGATCAGTGATCCCAGCACGGTGTGTCAGCATATGATCAGTGTTCCCAGCATGGTGTGTCAGTTTATGATCAGTGTTCCTAGCATGGTGAGTCAGTATATGATCAGCGTTCCTAGCATGGTGAGTCAGTACATGATCAGTGTTCTTGGCATGGTGTGTCAGTATATGATCAGTGTTCGTAGCATGGTGAGTCAGTATATGATCAGTGTTCCTAGCATGGTTTGTCAGTATATGATCAGTGTTTCTAGCATGGTGTGTCAGCATATGATCAGTGTTCCCAGCACGGTGAGTCAGTATATGATCAGTGTTCCCAGTACGATGTGTCAGCATATGATCAGTGTTCCTAGCATGGTGAGTCAGTATATGATCAATGTTCCCAGCATGGTGAGTCAGTATATGATCAGTGTTCCTAGCATGGTGAGTCGGTATATGATCAGTGTTCCTAGCATGGTGTGTCAGTATATGATCAGTGTTCCTAGAATTTTGTGTCAGTATATGATCAGTGTTCCCAGCATGGTGTGTCAGTATATGATCAGTGTTCCCAGCATGGTGAGTCATTATATGATCAGTGTTCCTAGCATGCTGCGTCAGTATATGATCAGTGTTCCCAGCATGGTGTGTCAGTATATGATCAGTGTTCCTAGCATGGTGAGTCAGCATATGATCAGTGTTCCTAACATGGTGAGTCAGTATATGATCAGTGTTCCTAGCATGGTAAGTCAGTATATGATCAGTGTTCCCATCATGGTAAGTCAGTATGTGATCAGTGTTCCCAGCACGGCGAGTCAGTATATGATCAGTGTTCCCAGCATGGTAAGTCAGTATATGATCAGTGTTCCCAGCATGGTGAGTCAGTATATGATCAGTGTTAACAGCACGGTAAGTCAGTATATGATCAGTGTTCCTAGCATGGCGAGTCAGTATATGATCAGTGTTCCCAGCAAGGTAAGACAGCATATGATCAGTGTTCCCAGCATGGTGTGTCAGTATATGATCAGTGTTCCCAACGTGGTGAGTCAATATATGATCAGCGTTCCTAACATGGTGAGTCAGTATATGATCAGTGTTCCCAGCATGGTGAGTCAGTATATGATCAGCGTTCCTAGCATGGTGAGTCAGTATATGATCAGTGTTAACAGCACAATGCGTCAGTATATGATCAGTGTTCTCAGCATGGTTATCAGTATATGATTAGCGTTCCTAGAATGGTGTGTCAGTATATGATCAGTGTTCCTAGCATGGTGAGTCTGTATATGATCAGTGTTCCCATCACGGTGAGTTAGTATATGATCAGTGTTCCTAGCATGGTGAGTCAGAATATGATCAGTGTTCCTAGCATGGTGTGTCAGTATATGAACAGTGTTCCCAGCTTGGTGAGTCAGTATATGATCAGAATCTCTGGCATGGTGTGTCAGTATATGATCAGTGTTCTAAGCATGTTGTGTCAGTATATGATCAGTGTTCCCAGCATGGTGTGTCAGTATATGATCAGTGTTCCAAGCATGTTGTGTCAGTATATGATCAGTGTTCCATGCATGTTGTGTTAGCATATGATCAGTGTTTCCAGCATGGTGTGTCAGAATATGATCAGTGTTCCATGCATGTTGTGTCAGTACATGATCAGTGTTCCCAGCATGGTGTGTCAGTATATGATCAGTGTTCCAAGCATGTTGTGTCAGTATATGATCAGTGTTCCATGCATGTTGTGTCAGTATATGATCAGTGCTCCCAGCATGGTGTGTCAGTATATGATCAGTGTTCCTAGCATGGTGAGTCAGTACATGATCAGTGTTCTCAGCACGGTGTGTCAGTATCTGATCAGTGTTCCTAGCATGGTGTGTCAGTATATGATTAGTGTTCCTAGCTTGGTGAGTCAGTATATGATCAGTGTTCCCAGCATGGTGTGTCAGTATATGATCAGTGTTCCATGCATGTTGTGTCAGTACATGATCAGTGTTCTCAGCACGGTGTGTCAGTATATGATCAGTGTTCCTAGCTTGGTGTGTCAGTATATGATCAGTGTTCCCAACGTGGTGAGTCAGTATATGATCAGCGTGCCTAGCATGGTGCGTCAGTATATGATCAGTGTTCCCAGCATGGTGTGTCAGTATATGATCAGTGTTCCCAGCATGGAGAGTCAGTATATGATCAGTGTTCCCAGCATGGTGAGTCAGTATATGATCAGCGTTCCTAGCATGGTGAGTCAGTATATGATCAGTGTTACATCAGCATGGTGCGTCAGTATATGATCAGTGTTCCTAGCATGGTGTGTCAGTATATGATCAGTGTTCCTAGAATGGTGTGTCAGTATATGATCAGTGTTCCTAGCATGATGAGTCAGTATATGATCAGTGTTTCCAGCACGTTAGTCAGTATATGATCAGTGTTCCTAGCATGGTGAGTCTGTATATGATCAGTGTTCCCATCACGGTGAGTTAGATTATGATCAGTGTTCCTAGCATGGTGAGTCAGTATATGATCAGTGTTCCTAGCATGGTGAGTCAGAATATGATCAGTGTTCCTAGCATGGTGTGTCAGTATATGATCAGTGTTCTAAGCATGTTGTGTCAGTATATGATCAGTGTTCCCAGCATGGTGTGTCAGTATATGATCAGTGTTCCAAGCATGTTGTGTCAGTGCATGATCAGTGTTCTCAGCATGGTGTGTCAGTATATGATCAGTGTTCCTAGCATTGTGTGTCAGTATATGATCAGTGTTCTAGCATTTTGTGTCAGTATATGATCAGTGTTCCCAGCATGGTGTGTCAGTATATGATCAGTGTTCCCAGCATAATGTGTCAGTATATGATCAGTGTTCCTATTATGGTTTGTCAGCATATAATCAGTGTTCCCATCATGGTGAGTCAGTGTACGATCAATGTTCCTAGCTTGGAGTGTCAGCATATGATCAGTGTTCCCATCATTGTGTGTCACAGCACTTTTGGTACCAACTGTAAAAATACAATATTACGATGCCTAGGGCAATCAAGCAACAATGAATGGGAAATAAACGAGGGAGAAAAATGATTACACCAAAGAAATGAAAATGAGAAGCCTGTTGAATAAGAGAGAGAGAGAGAGAGAGAGAGAGAGAGAGAGAGAGAGAGAGAGAGAGAGAGAGAGAGAGAGAGAGAGAGAGAGAGAGCTGTTCTTGTGAGCTCTTCCAATGCCGCCGTGGTGGCCACAAACCTGAAAATCTCGTACGAAAATAATCCAACGACCCGACCTGACCCCTGGCCTTGTGGAACACGTCCTCAGGGACAGTCAGGTGAGGAACCCGTCTCTTCCAGCCAGGAAGACGAGCCTCTTCCAGGAATCTCCCTCATTCATTCAAGGAACTTGCACCCCTCCATGTCTCGCTTACTGATGATCCGTCCCTCTCATTACTGACTCGTATGTCCCCTGCACTGATGACTTGTCCCTCTTAATGATGGCTCGTCCTTTTCACTGATCACTTGTCCCCCTCACTGATGGCTTTTCTGTCACTGATGATGTGTCCCTTTCAATGATGCCTTGTCCTCATTGATGACTTATCACTCTCACTAAGGACTTGTCCCCACTCTCTGTCTTGATCCTCTCACTGATAACTTGTCCTCCCTCTGATTCCTTGTTCCCCTCACTGCAGACTTGTTCCTCTCACTGATGACTTGCTCCCCCTCACTAATGACTTGTCCCCCGCCCAGATGATTTTCCTTTTCACTGATGACTCGTCCCTATCATTAATGACTTGTCCCTCTCACTGATGACTTGTCCCTCTCACTAATCACTTGTCTCCCTCACTGATGATTTATCCCTCTCACTGAAGACATGTCCCTCTCACCGAAGATTTTGTTCCTCTCTCTGAGGAAGTTGTTCCTTTCACTGAGGACTTGTCTCTTTTACAGATGGCGTTCCTCTCACTGATATCTTGTCCCGTTCATTGATGACTTGTTCCTCTCACTGATATCTTGTCCCATTCATTGATGACTTGTTCCTCTCACTGATATCTTGTCCCATTCATTGATGACTTGTTCCTCTCACTGATAACTTGTCCCATTCATTGATGACTTGTTCCTCTCACTGATATCTTGTCCCATTCATTGATGACTTGTTCCTCTCACTGATAACTTGTTCCATTCATTGATGACTTGTTCCTCTCACTGATATCTTGTCCCATTCATTGATGACTTGTTCCTCTCACTGATAACTTGTCCCATTCATTGATGACTTGTTCCTCTCACTGATAACTTGTCCTATTCATTGATGACTTGTTCCTCTCACTGATAACTTGTCCCATTCATTGATGACTTGTTCCTCTCACTGATAACTTGTCCCATTCATTGATGACTTGTTCCTCTCACAGATAACTTGTCCCATTCATTGATGACTTGTTCCTCTCACTGATAACTTGTCCCATTCACTGATGACTTGTTCCTCTCACTGATATCTTGTCCCATTCATTGATGACTTGTTCCTCTCACTGATAACTTGTCCCATTCATTGATGACTTGTTCCTCTCACTGATAACTTGTCCCATTCATTGATGACTTGTTCCTCTCACTGATAATTTGTCCCATTCGTTGATGACTTGTTCCTCTCACTGATAACTTGTCCCATTCATTGATGACTTGTTCCTCTCACTGATAACTTGTCCCATTCATTGGACATTCATTTGATGACTTGTTCCTCTCACTGATAACTTGTCCCATTCATTGATGACTTGTTCCTCTCACTGATAACTTGTCCCATTCATTGATGACTTGTTCCTCTCACTGATAATTTGTCCCATTCGTTGATGACTTGTTCCTCTCACTGATAACTTGTCCCATTCATTGATGACTTGTTCCTCTCACTGATAACTTGTCCCATTCATTGATGACTTGTTCCTCTCACTGATATCTTGTCCCATTCATTGATGACTTGTTCCTCTCACTGATAACTTGTCCCATTCGTTGATGACTTGTTCCTCTCACTGATAACTTGTCCCATTCATTGATGACTTGTTCCTCTCACTGATAACTTGTCCCATTCATTGATGACTTGTTCCTCTCACTGATATCTTGTCCCATTCATTGATGACTTGTTCCTCTCACTGATATCTTGTCCCATTCATTGATGACTTGTTCCTCTCACTGATAACTTGTCCCATTCATTGATGACTTGTTCCTCTCACTGATAACTTGTCCCATTCATTGATGACTTGTTCCTCTCACTGATAACTTGTCCCATTCATTGATGACTTGTTCCTCTCACTGATAACTTGTCCCATTCATTGATGACTTGTTCCTCTCACTGATAACTTGTCCCATTCATTGATGACTTGTTCCTCTCACTGATAACTTGTCTCATTCATTGATGACTTGTTCCTCTCACCGATATCTTGTCCCATTCATTGATGACTTGTTCCTCTCACTGATAACTTGTCCCATTCATTGATGACTTGTTCCTCTCACTGATAACTTGTCCCATTCACTGATGACTTGTTCCTCTCACTGATAACTTGTCCCATTCATTGATGACCTGTTCCTCTCACTGATAACTTGTCCCATTCATTGATGACTTGTTCCTCTCACTGATATCTTGTCCCATTCATTGATGACTTGTTCCTCTCACTGATAACTTGTCCCATTCATTGATGACGTGTTCCTCTCACTGATAACTTGTCCCATTCATTGATGACTTGTTCCTCTCACTGATAACTTGTCCCATTCATTGATGACTTGTTCCTCTCACTGATATCTTGTCCCATTCATTGATGACTTGTTCCTCTCACTGATAACTTGTCCCATTCATTGATGACTTGTTCCTCTCACTGATAACTTGTCCCATTCATTGATGACTTGTTCCTCTCACTGATAACTTGTCCCATTCATTGATGACTTGTTCCTCTCACTCATGATCTTTTTCTAATATCTAAGGAACTTGTCCTTCTCATTGCTGACTTGCTCAGTGAAGAACTTGTCCTGCTCAATAAGGAACTTTTCCCTCTCATCATGGAACACAAACTGCAAAGTGAACAACTTGTTCTGCTTAATAAAGAACTTGTCCCTCTCATTATGGAACACATACTGCAATGAACAACTTGTACTGCTCAATAAGAAACTTGTCTCTCTCATTAAGGAATACATACTACTAACTGAACAACTTGTCCTGCTCACTAAGGAACTTGTTCCTCTCATTATGGAACACACACAGCTAAATGAATAACCTGTCCTGCTCAATACGAAACTTTTTTCGCGAACTTTAGACTTTACCTAACTCAATACCGAACTTGTTCCGTTCAATAGGGAACTTGTACTGCTCCCTGAAGAATCCCTCTCGCTTAATAAGGAATACGTCCCGCTAACAGAGGGACTTGTCCCACAAATTGAAAAACCTGTCCCGCTCAATAAGGAACCTGGACAACTTCCAGAAAAACTTGGCCCGCTAAATAAGGATCAGGTCCCGCTGAAAGACGAACTTGTCCCGTTAACAGACAAACTTGTCCCGCTAACAGATGAACTTGTCCTGCTCAATAAGGAACTTGTCCGACTACCTGAAGAACTTGTCCCGCTTAATGAGGGACATATCCCGCTAACAGAAGAACTCTTCCCGTTAACAGAGGAACTTGTCCCACAACCTGAAGAACTTGTCCCATTCAATAAAGAACTTGTACAGCCGCCTGAAGAACCTGTCCCGCTAAATAAAGAAAATGTCCCGCTAACAGGAAGTAAAAAAAAAAAAACTTGTCCCGCTAAATGAGGGAACTCGTCCCTAACTGGAAAACTTAAAGCCACTCACTGAGGAACTTGAGCATTCGCCCACGGGGGTGGGCGGTCGGGCGAAGAGGGGCAAGCAAAGAGGACTTACCAACAACGGATCAGAATTTCCAAAGCCAGAATAAACGTCCCACACCTTACAACGTGGAAGACGGGCATTGTTCAGAAGCAGACTCTCTCTCTCTCTCTCTCTCTCTCTCTCTCTCTCTCTCTCTCTCTCTCTCTCTCTCTCTCTCTCTCTCTCTCTCTCTCATACATGACTCTCGCGTCTTTAAGAAGTTGGTTGCCCTTTAACGGTGATTGCTGTGATGGATGTCGCTGTTGTCGTTGCCACCGCACTGTGCCACCTGAGAGAGAGAGAGAGAGAGAGAGAGAGAGAGAGAGAGAGAGAGAGAGAGAGAGAGAGAGAGAGAGAGAGAGAGAGAGAGAGATCACCACTTCCCCTAACGAGCCCGGGGTCCATCTTTCCTCCCTCCCTCCCTCCTTCTCTCCCAGCTCAATCGAGAGGGAGAGTGTGGGCTCCCGGGAGAGAAGCAGACCCCCTCCTCCTTAATGCCATATAAGGCCAACACACCTCGACCGGCTGACCCCGTACCCGTGAGGAGGGTGGCAAAAAGTACTGAAGGGCGTCGATAAAAACTCACTTCCCCCTCCAGCAACTACGAGAGCTGAGGGTTAGGGGTGGGGAGGAGAGGTGTAGAGGGAGAGTAGTGGGAGGGAGGGAGGGAGGGTGGGAGACAGTGAAGGGTGGATAGAGTAAGGTGAGTAAGGGAGGTGGGGAAACGTTTATTCTTGCTGTCGAAGTCACGTGAAATGCTCCAGTACAGCCTAGTGGTGCGAGATGGAAATATGGATGGGGTCTGGTGTTAAATAGTGTCACCAATGGATGGGGTCTGGTGTTAAATAGTGTCACCAATGGATGGGGTCTGGTGTTAAATAGTGTCACCAATGGATGGGGTCTGGTGTTAAATAGTGTCACCAATGGATGGGGTCTGGTGTTAGATAGTGTCACCAATGGATGGGGTCTGGTGTTAGGAGGTAGAATAACGGGAGGGGGTCTGGTCTTCGGGAGTGGAGTACCGGGAAAGGTCTGGTGTCTGGAAGTGAAGGAGATTGGTCTGGGTGTGTGAGAAGTCTGTTAGATGGTCTGCTGTAATCTGTTACTTTGTTTAGGTATCCCGTTTTCTCCAGTTGTTCTGAAGACCTTCCTCTGTTTGTATCTTATTCTTTATATATTTATGTGTGTGTGCGTGATTATTCAACTGTACCGTACGGGGAGGAAGTTCTTCGCTCATGGGGTCCTAACTCTTGAACTTTCCCATCATACAAACCCAGGAAACTTTTGCATGCTGCCCTCAATCGAAATTTTATCTAGTTTTTCATATTATTCGTCCACTCCCCATATTGTTATGATCTCTGGATGTTCCATTCCTACATTCCACAAACAAGTGTTCACTGTCTGTGTCATCAAGGTGGTTCTCAAACTTTAAGGTTGTAATTAGGTCATCCCCCACTCTTCTCTCTTCCGTACTGAACATATTCAAAGATTTTCAACCATTCTCTGCAACTCTGTTCTCTTACTTCTGGCACCATCTTTGTTGCTCTACTCTAAAGCTTCTCTATTTAGTCCCTTGCGCTTCTTTAAGTACGCTGACCAGACTTGAGACAGTCTAATTTTGGTCTCATGTAAGATGGAAACAGCTCGCTGAATATTCCGTTATCCATGTACCTGGACGGTATTCTGATATTTGCCTGCAGGCAGCTATGCCTCCTTTACTGTTCTCCTACGGTGGGGTTCGGGTGACAGGTCAGGTATGATGTCAACTCGAGCGAGTCACTCTCGCAAACATCTAGAGTCCTGCAGATTATGTGATATTCATACTAAGGCCTTCCTTCACTGTCTCCCATTCGTAATACTTTACATTTACTCGGGCTGCATTTCGTCAACCATGTATGAGACCAACGTTGAAGTTGGCCTGGGTCCCCTTGTAGGATGATGCAATCCTCTTCGCTTTTCAGTTCCCTCTTTACCTTGACATCATGGGCAAGCATATGCGGGAAGTAGAGTCAGATCCCTCTTGCAAGGTATTCACACGGATCAAAAAGGGCTCCTGTCCCAGAACAAACCCCTGCGGCACTCCACTGGTGACCTCGGCCATTTTAGTAAGCTTCCCCTCACATATCGTTTTGTATTCCCTTCCACTGAGATAACTCTCTATCCATCGTAGTGGTCTCCCCCATTCATTACTGCTGCCGGAAGACCCAGCTTCCTTACTAACCTCTTAGGTGATATAGTATCAAAAGCTCTCTGGCAATCCTAACAGACAGTACGTCCAGCCTTCTCTTTTGTCTAAAATGGAGTTCACTCTCACACAGAAATATAATAGGTTCGTCACATATCATCATCTTACCTTGAAACCGTGCGTCTGTCACTTAGGTACTTTCACTTCTACAATAAGTCAGCCATTTGCTCTTTGATGATATTTTGCAGTACTTTTCAGGGGTGCCGGTCTGTTGTTCAGCGCATCCTCTCGATCGCCTTTCTTAAAAGATAGGCATGACGTTCGCCACCTTCCACTCTTCAGCACTCTTTCCTTCTTCATCGACATCATGAACAACATTTCAGGTGGTTTATCAGATTCATCTGCACACGTCTTCAACATATATGGAAAAATTTCATCAGTACCACGAGAAGTATATGGGTCAACACCCTTTAGTAATTCGTTCGTCTCTTTTCGATATATCAGTGCCTTCCAAGAGCTCCTCCCCCATTCCATCTCCCTGTGCCTGGGGCTTATAGATAACCGATACATGGGCCAATGGGCTTCAAGTTATCTATCTTTTTTATGCTTCTCACATCACTCTCTCCAGCTTCCATCTGAAGCCTTTAGCCTTATCAACTGCTAGTTAAATGACCATTTACTCCTGAACAAGTGAGGAAGTTTCGTATTATCTCTCCGACTTGTTCTCACCTTTCTTTCAAGTTTCTCTGCTCCTCCTCTCTTATCCAGCTGTATCCCTGTTGCTCTCTTGTACCTTTCAAATGCTGCCTGACTTGGGTGCCGCCTGTATCTTGTTCACAGAACATCGCCAAGCTTTATCGATTGCTTTTACATATTTAACTGAACCCCATCTTTTACAGCCTTGCCTCTGTACCTGAGGCTAAAGGGACCCATGTTCCAACTCCTAACTTGTAAATCTCACACAGCTTTCCAACAAAATGCCTTACTCTCTGTCTACTGAACCTCATTTCACAATTTATGTTACCTCATAAATTCTTGCGTTCTCTTCAATTTCCTTCATCGCTGCTCCTTCTACGTCCTCACTTACCAAATAATAAGACTTAGGTATTGCAAGATCACTTTTTTCCAGTTAGTGTATCATCTCAACACCCATGTTGGTATGTGTAAAGATGAGATCTAGTGATGAACGGTGCATCAGTATGATCAAAGTGTGACCAGTGACATACTGGTATAGAAAGTGTGTGTGTGTGTGTGTGTGTGTGTGTGTGTGTGTGTGTGTGTGTGTGTGTGTACTTATCTGCCTCTATCTCGATCTCTTTCGTATACTGTTTCCTCTTCCTTCTTACTGTCATACGATTGTCTCCTTGACCCTCCCTTTCCCTCTCTCCCACTCCCTATGTGTCCCCTCTCCCCCACCCATTATCCGTCCCCCTCTCACACTCATTATGCTTCTCTGCTCCCCCCTCCCCACACTATACCGTGTACTACAGTAATAACCAGATCCACTTATTACTATCATACATCCAGGTCATTCAAGCGAGGTTAGTCTCGTCATGACCTGACCCCGTCCCAAGTGCGTGCGTCGACCTGAGCAGTGAATGACCGAATAGGGTGATGGAACACAGGGGCGTCTTACCTCACACATCAGGGACCTGAATCAGGTAAGGGGCACGTAGGAGGATATGGGAAAGCCAATCATCAGAGAACCTGATGGTCTATGATGAGGTTAGTGCATGGAAAGGACAGATGACGAAAGACCTGATGGTCTACGACGATGTTAATACATGAAAAGAACAGATAACAGAAGACCTGATGGTGTATGACAATGTTGATACATCGAAAGAACAGATAACAGAAAACCTGATGGTCTCTGACGAGGTTAGTGCATGGGAAAGCCAGATAACAGAAGACCTGATGGTAAAGACCCGGTCATTTCATGAGAAGAATACATAATGCAAGACCTGATGGACTATAACAAGGTTATTATCTGCTACAGGGCAGCAATTTAAAGCAATTTAGGTGAATGAGAGGAAGGAGTGAGGGAAGTAAGGGAATGGTTTCAGGTAGGAAGGAGTGGAGAGGATATGATGCGAAGGTAGTAAGATGCTGGTGAGGAGGGATGCAGCAGGGTAGTGTGGTGAGAGGAGATGGTACATGCAGGACATTTGGAGGAGCCTGAAGTAGAGAGAGAGAGAGAGAGAGAGAGAGAGAGAGAGAGAGAGAGAGAGAGAGAGAGAGAGAGACGCGAAGAAGAGGACAGCTCTACATAGAGCAACTCTGGCGAAGTCCCTCTCGTGCACCTACTTGTCTTGAATCGGGTGATCGTCGCGGCTTGAAGTGAATAAGAAAAGAATCTACTAGCAAGTGTGCGTAGGGATGAATCCACGTTCAATTCATCGCAAACAACTACAACGTGAGAACTGACCACCAAGGCGACGAATGAGGGGGGTATGGCAGGCGAGTGAACCAGCTGACTTAGCATTTAAAACCAGATGGACAACCAGCTGGCAGCATGTTTGGGCCCAGGCGGTGCCATGAGCAGTTCCGGGAGGCTTCCTCTACCACTGGACTCTACAAGGTCAGACAAGCCCACTGGCAGGATGGTGGGCAGTACAGGTCTACCAGCCCGGAGGGTCTTCCTCCACTGGAGACACCAGGGGAAGGTCGCGTAGGTGCGCCATTAGGATGCTTCATTACTCCCAACCTGCTGCCCGTGCCGTCCCATCGTCGAGGGAACAGCTCACCTCCAGCAGAATACCTTGGTTTTGCGGCTGGCAAATGACGTGTCGTCAACCCGGCAAAACATTATGAGCGCGCGCTTCCATTACCGAAGATTGCTCCATGTCCAGAACAAAACAATCTCTGTCTCACTCTCCCTGCTCGTTTCCATGGTCTGAGTATGTAGCTGGTCACCTCATCACGAGGAGTGTTCTCGCGTACATTCGCTCTCATAACCACAATGATTCATGGTACAAAGTGATGGTTAGTAAGTAGGACATGGACCGGAGTCATGGATGAGGCTTGGAGCACACCCCTGAATTGCTTGCCCCCTTCTGCCCGCACGCTGGCCAGGCACGACTCGCCCGTCGTGTACAACACTTCGTGTCGTGTTACTCGAGTGGGAGAGGAAGATATATATCTAGTGTGTGAAGCTCCTTCGTGTGTGTCTCAATATATAAACTCCTAGAGTAACGACCAGATTGACACAGATTCCAGTTTTCTCTTTTATGGTGAAACTCTGTGCTGTACCCACTCACTGGTGTTGAAGGTTACCATTTTTCTTTCCCTTTCGTTACCTTCTAAAAGGCTCTACTACTCATTACCACTGAGAGATCTCAGGGTAGTTTCCAGGAGTTTTCAACGACTGTGAACGAGTACCGACAGCCCTCCTGAAGCAGTATATCGAAGAAATCGTTGCCTGAAAATAGAGAGGCAAAGAGTAATAACAACAGCATGGCTGCTCTGTCAGTCTTTGTCGGGCTGTCTTCAGTGTTGCCCTGCCGAGGACCCGAGCCAGGAGGTAAGGGCAGGTCAGTAAGCTGCCACTGCGGGTTGGACTTAACTCTTGTAGGGATTATATCAATCATCTGAGGGCCAGGTGAACGTCTGTAAGTTCCAGTGGGTCTTATGGTCCCTTGGGTGTGAGTTGTCCCTGTGGGTACATTGCTATCGGTCGGTCATTATCATAAGGATGTGGAAAAGGTCATGAGGACCTGAGTTAATTTCCTGGGTCAACATATGCAATCCTTACAGCCGATTTAACAGCTTCTTCATGCCTGACTAGACTCCCATGGATCGTGGCAGGCTCTTTCAAGTCTTGGTGACTTAGAGTCTGAATCAGCCATTTCAGACCTGAGTGATCTCTTCCAGGTTAGCAAGCTCCTGTAGACGTAAATATTTTTTCCAAGTAAGCCTTTTAAGGTCGGAGTAATTCCACAACGAGGCTGTACAAGTATCTTCAAGCAAGCTCCTGCGAGCTCGAGTGGCCTCCTGTAGGTCTGTGTAAGTTCATACAAATGTGAGAAGCTTCCTTATTCTCCTGGTGACTCTAGATGGGCTCATGCGTATGCAGTAAGCTCCTAGAGAATCTTGGGTAAGTTCTTGCTAGTCTCATGGAGCCCATAGGGTCTGGATAGGAGAACGTGGTGAATTTAAGCTCCAACTGGCCTGACCACGCTCCTGGTGTGGCCCGAGTAAATTCGGAAAAGTCTGAACTTGTAAGGTTCAGTTCTGGACCTACGTTAGTTCCTGATGATTTGAGTAAACTCCTGATGTTCTGAGAAAGAATTTGCAAGTCCAACTTACATCATACGAGACTAAGTAAACACCAGTGGTTCTATGGAGGACGTTTAAACTCTTGTGCTAGAATAAGCTCCAGCAGGCCTGATTATAGTGCTGAGGGGGGGATTGTCAGCTCCTAAGTGTCTGAGAAATCTGCTTTGCCTATGAGTAAAGTCTTGTTGAAACACACTCTTCTACTGTAGATGGTGTCACACCCTGTCATTAATGATGCCCCAGTAGGACCACCGTCTACTACCGCAGAAGTTGTCACGCCCTACTAATAATGACGCCTCTGTAGGAGCACCGTCTGCTGCAGAAGTTGTCACATCCTAACAATAATGATTTGCCCTGTAGGAGCACCACCTAATCCTTCTATCACACTAATTCGGTGTCGGCTGATGCTACTGTTTGGCCCCTCTGACACCGATGTCTATGATGAGCCACGTGAACTCTCAGATAGGTCCACGTCTAAGTTCGCGTGTGGTCACTGTTTGGGTCCGGTTTGGTCCTTATCTGGCTCCGATCTGGTTCCTGTCTGGTCTCAGTCGGGCACCAGTGGGCTCCGGCATATCTTCTGTCTGCTCCATGTCTAGACCAGTCTCGTCCTATTCTGGTTCTTGCTTGGTTCCAGTCTAGTTGCCGACTGGCCCCAGTCTGGCTTCTGTCTAGTTCCGGTCCTGTACCAGTTTGGTATTCGTCTGGTTCCGTTAGGGACCTGCCTAATGTCGGTTTGTCTCTTGTCCTGTCCACGTGAGGCCGTGGTCTGGTCCCTGTCCGGTCCTTGTGAGACACCGGTACGGTTCTGGTCTGTTCCCCGTCACGTTCTAGTACAGCTGCTGCCACCACGAGGTTTGCAAAGAATATTCCCACCCGACTAAGAACGGTGACCTGATGTACGCAGTGAGGGACGCCGCGCAGAGCCGTCTGACCCTGCATGACCCACCTCACTTACACAGACCCAACCACCTGTCGTACGCAGCGATGGAGAGGGCACTGCGAGCCTCCCTGACCCTGCATGACCAGTCCAGTGAGAGACAACGTGAGAGGTCAGTAAGGGCACACCGTGTTTTGCCTCACCAACTTTGCGCAACTCCAGACGTCCTGCTACTGCTCCTCCTCCTCCTCCTCCTCCTCCTGCTCCCCCACTCACCCTACCCCAGCCTACCTCCATTAGATCCTCCTCCTCCTCCCACCCTCCCCCTACCAGCACTACCAGTTCAATCGTAAAAGTCAAGCTATTTATAAAGTCCCTCAAGCCTAAAGAAGATAAAAAAAATATCCGCTCACCTCAATCTGAAAAATATTAACCAATAGATGAAACACTTTTAAACGTCATCAAAGCCAAAAAAACAAGGGAGAATAACCAATGGACTGGATGTTAGTTATCAAAGCGGGTGCAGCTGGCTCCACTTTACAATCATCAAGTGCTGACGAAATACACACCACAAGATTTCTCTGTGCTGTAGTATGCTCGCTTAGAGATCTATCATCAGTGAGATCCAGTAACAGAGACTGTAACCCCCACGATGACCTAGACACCCACAGTGACCTTTAACCCCCACATTGACTTTTACTCCCACAATGACCTTTAACCCCCATGTTGACCTAGACACCCACACTGACCTTTAACTCCCACGATGACCTCTACTCTCACACTGACATGTTCACAATGATCTCTATTCCCACACTGACCTTTCACCCCCACACTGACCTCTCCTCTCACACTGACCTTTCACCCCACACTGACCTCTACTCTGACACTGACCTTTCACCCCACACTGACCTCTACTCTGACACTGACCTTTCACCCCCACACTGACCTCTCCTCTCACACTGACCTTTCACCCCCACACTGACCTCTCCTCTCACACTGACCTTTCACCCCACACTGACCTCTACTCTGACACTGACCTTTCACGCTCACAATGATCTCTACTCCCACACTGACCTTTCACGCTTACATTAATCTCTACTCCCATACTGACCTTTCACCCCCACAGTGACCTCTACTCTCACACTGACCTTTCACCCCACATTGACCTCTACTCCCACAATGACCTTTCACCCCCAACACTGATCTTTCACCCCCACATTGACCTTCAACCCCAACACTGACCTTTCACACCCACACTGACCTTTACTTCGACACTTACCTCTCATTCTTACACTGACTTCAATTCCCATACTGACCTTTAACCCCCACACTGACGTTTCACCCCCATACTGACCTCTACTCCCACACTGACATTTCACCCCAACACAGACCTCTACTCCCACACTGACGTTTCATCCCCACACTGACCTTTACTCTCACACTGAACTTTCACCCCTACACTGACTTTTACTCCCACACTGACCTTTCACCCCCATACTGACCTCTACTCCCACACTGACCTTTCATCCCTACACTGACTTCTAGTCCCACACTGACTTTTCACCCCCACACTGACCTCTAATTCCACACTGACCTTTCACCCCCACACTGACCTCTACGCCCACACTGACATCTAACCTTCAAACTGATCTCTACTCCCACAGTGACTTTTGACCGCCAAAATGACCTCTCTACTCTCTTATTGACCTTTAGCCCCCACACTGAACTCTTCGCCCACACCCGATCTTCAACCATCACACGTTCATCACACACTCAGAGCTGGTCTGCCACAAGCGCCCTCACCCAATTAAGCTGTAACAAATTTACGGATCTTCCTGCTTGGTAAATACTCCTGCCATCATCCTATTATGTTCACTGATCAATAACTGTGCAGAAGCTACGTTCGGAGAGAGAGAGAGAGAGAGAGAGAGAGAGAGAGAGAGAGAGAGAGAGAGAGAGAGAGAGAGAGAGAGAGAGAGAGAGAGAGAGAGAATTAGTTTTGCTACGTGGCAGTCAAAACAAAGTCTGGGACTCGTAATGGATATGGTGCACCAAGTATTGGGGGGGGGGGGGGGGATCACACAAATAAATCTTACACGATAAGCTTATTTTCCCGCCATGCAGTTATCAATACAGGAGGCCTGGTCAAGATAAACACAGGTGCGAACAATCTGCTGTACATATGAATGATAAAGATTATAACTTGGATAAAAGAAGTATTGTGATTGAGCCCCATTCAGATTATATTCTTGTGAATATATATATATATATATATATATATATATATATATATATATATATATATATATATATATATATATATATATATATATATATATATATATATTCTTTTCTTTCTTTTAAACTATCCGCCATTTCCCGCATTAGCGAGGTAGCGTTAAGAACAGAGGACTGGGCCTTTGTGGAATATCCTCACCTGGCCCCCCTCTGTTCCTTCTTTTGGAAAATTAAAAAAAAGAAAAAAAAAAAAAGAGAGGGGAGGATTTCCAGCCTCCTGCTCCCTCCCCTTTTAGTCGCCTTCTACGACACGCAGGGAATACGTGGGAAGTATTCTTCATCCCCTATCCCCAGGGATAATATATATATATATATATATATATATATATATATATATATATATATATATATATATATATATATATATATATATATATATATATCTTTTTTCTTTCATACTATTCGCCATTTCCCGCGTTAGCAAGGTAGCGTTAAGAACAGAGGACTGAGCCTTTGAGGGAATATCCGCACCTGGCCCTCTTCTCTGTTCATTCTTTTGGAAAATAAAAAAAAAAAGAGAGGGGAGGATTTCCAGCCACCCGCTCCCTTCCCTTTTAGTCGCCTTCTACGTCACCGTTTCCGGCGTTAGCAAAGTAGCGCCAGGAACAGACCAAGAAAGGCCGCATTCGCTCACAGCGATTATCTAGCTGTCATGTGCAATGCACCAAAACCACAGCCCTCTATCCACAAACAGGCCCCACCGTCCCTTCCGTGGTTTCCCCTGACCGCTTCAAATGCCCTGGTTCAGTCCACTGACAGGACGTCGACCCCTGTAAACCACATCGTTGCAATTCACACTATCCCGTGCACGCCTTTCACCCTCCTACATGGTCAGATCCCGATCACTCAAATACTTTTTCACACAATCATATATATATATAGATATATATATTTTTTTCAAACTATTCGCCATTTCCCGCGTTAGCGAGGTAGCGTTAAGAACAGAGAACTGGGCCACTGAGGGAATATCCTCACCTGGCCCCCTTCTCTGTTCCTTCTTTTGGAAAATTAAAAAAAATTGAGAGGGAGGATTTCCAGCCCCCCGCTCCCTCCCCTTTTAGTCGCCTTCTACGACACGCAGGGAAATACGTGGGAAGTATTCTTTCTCCCCTATCCCCAGGGATAATAAATATATATATATATATATATATATATATATATATATATATATATATATATATATATATATATATACATATATATATATATATATATATATATATATATATATATATATATATATATATATATATATATATATATATATATATATCCCTGGGGATAGGGGAGAAAGAATACTTCCCACGTATTCCCTGCGTGTCGTAGAAGGCGACTAAAAGGGAAGGGAGCGGGGGGCTGGAAATCCTCCCCTCTCGTTTTTTTTTCTTTTTTTTTTTTTTAATTTTCCAAAAGAAGGAACAGAGAAGAGGTCCAGGTGAGGATATTCCCTCAAAGGCCCAGTCCTCTGTTCTTAACGCTACCTCGCTATCGCGGGAAATAGCGAATAGTATGAAAAAAAAAAAAAAAATATATATATACATATATATATATATATATATATATATATATATATATATATATATATATATATATATATATATATACATATATATATATATATATATATATATATATATATATATATATATATATATATATATATATATATATATATATATATATATATATATATCTTTTTTTCTTTCAAACTATTCGCCATTTCCCGCGTTAGCGAGGTAGCGTTAAGAACAGAGGACTGGGCCTTTGAGGGAATATCCTCACCTGGCCCCCTTCTGTTCCTTCTTTTGGAAAATCAAAAAAAAAGCGAGAGGGGAGGATTTCCAGCCCCCTGCTCCCATATATATATATATATATATATATATATATATATATATATATATATATATATATATATATATATGTGTATGTATATATATGATTTTGAGTGATCGGGGCCTGAACATGCAGGAGGGTGAAAAGCGTGCAAGGAATAGAGTGAATTGGAACGATGTGGTATACTGGGATCGACGTGCTGTCAATTAATTGAACCAGGGCATGTGAAGCGTCTGGGGTAAACCATGGAAAGTTCTGTGGGGCCTGGATGTGAAAAGGGAGCTGTGGTTTCGGTGCATTATACATGACAGCTAGAGACTGAGTGTGAACGAATGTGACCTTTGTTGTCTTTTCCTAGCGCTACCTCGCGCACATGCGGGGGGAGGGGGTTATTTCATGTGTGGCGGGGTGGCGACGGAAATGAATAAGGGCAGACAAGATGAATTGTGTACATGTGTATATATGTATATGTCTGTATATATATATATATATATATATATATATATATATATATATATATATATATATATATATATATATATATATATATATATATATATATGTCTGTATATATATATATATATATATATATATATATATATATATATATATATATATATATATATATATATATACGTTGAGATGTTTTTTTTTTTTTTTTTCATACGATTCGCCATTTCCCGCGTTTGCGAGGTAGCGTTAAGAACAGAGGACTGGGTCTTAGACGGAAAATCCTCACCTGGCCCCCTTCTCTGTTCCCTCTTTTGGAAAATTAAAAAAAAAAAAAAAAAAAACGAGAGGGGAGGATTTCCAGCCACCCGCTCCCTTCCCATTTAGTCGCCTTCTACGACATGCAGGGAATACGTGGGAAGTATTCTTTCTCCCCTATCCCCAGGGATAAATTCAAACTTACACAGCTTTCCATGGTTTACCCCAGATGCTTCACATGCCCTGATTCAATCCACTGACGATTCGCCAGTGGATCTTATGAAGATCCATAAATGCTACATACAAATCCATTTGCTTTTCTAAGTATTTCTCACATACATTCTTCAAAGCAAACACCTAATCCACACATCCTCTACCACTTCTGAAACCACACTGCTCTTCCCCAATCTGATGCTCTGTACATGCCCTCTGTACATGTACTTCACCCTCTCAATCAATACCCTCCCATTTATAATTTACCAGGAATACTCAACAAACTTATACCTCTGTAATTTGAGCACTCACTCTTATCCCCTTTGCCTTTGTACAATGGCACTATGCACGCATTCCGCCAATCCTCAGGCACCTCACCATGAGTCATACATACATTAAATAACCTTACCAACCAGTCAATAATACAATCACCCCCTTTTTTAATAAATTCCACTGCAATACCATCCAAACCTGCTGCCTTGCCGGCTTTCATCTTCCGCAAAGCTTTTACTACCTCTTCTCTGTTTACCAAATCATTTTCCCTAACCCTCTCACTTTGCACACCACCTCGACCAAAACACCCTATATCTGCCACTCTATCATCAAACACATTCAACAAACCTTCAAAATACTCACTCCATCTTCTCACATCACCACTACTTGTTATCACCTCCCCATTTGCGCCCTTCACTGAAGTTCCCATTTGCTCCCATGTCTTACGCACTTTATTTACCTCCTTCCAGAACATCTTTTTTTTTTTTTTTTTATACTTTGTCGCTGTCTCCCGCGTTTGCGAGGTAGCGCAAGGAAACAGACGAAAGAAATGGCCCAACCCCCCCCATACACATGTACATACACACGTCCATACACGCAAATATACATACCTACACAGCTTTCCATGGTTTACCCCAGACGCTTCACATGCCTTGATTCAATCCACTGACAGCACGTCAACCCCTGTATACCACATCGCTCCAATTCACTCTATTCCTTGCCCTCCTTTCACCCTCCTGCATGTTCAGGCCCCGATCACACAAAATCTTTTTCACTCCATCTTTCCACCTCCAATTTGGTCTCCCTCTTCTCCTCGTTCCCTCCACCTCCGACACATATATCCTCTTGGTCAACCTTTCCTCACTCATTCTCTCCATGTGCCCAAACCATTTCAAAACACCCTCTTCTGCTCTCTCAACCACGCTCTTTTTATTTCCACACATCTCTCTTACCCTTACGTTACTCACTCGATCAAACCACCCCACACCACACATTGTCCCCAGACACCTCACCTCCAGCACATCCATCCTCCTGCGCACAACCCCATCCATAGCCCACGCCCCGCAACCACACAACACTGTTGTATGTATAAGTTGAGATGTATAAGTATGTATATGTGCGTGTGTGGACGTGTATGTATATACCTACGAACCACGCAATCATCAACCAAACCAAGGCCTGAGTCGTATACGACAGCCTCGCTCCCACTCTGTCGCCGTATCCAAGGGATCAAACTGAAGGGCAGGAGATGCAATCACAACGCGCGCGCGCGCACGGGGGGGGGGGGGGGGGGGGGGGGGTGGCAGTCGTAGAACTTTGGAATAAATTACCACTGGATGTAATAAATGCAAAAACTATCAATTCCTTGAATTTGCGGCTATACAAATACATTCGTTGCTAAAATATAGAAATAAAAAATATAAAATGTAAGATACATTCGTTGCTAAAAAGTAATTTAAAATTCATCATTCATTCCTTTTTTTAAGGTCAAATGCGCTTCCTTCTGATAACGGAAATTTCCTTGTTCACACTATCCTATTAAGTCACCACGGCAGTATACTCTTCCTATGCTACAGGATGTTCCTCTTCAGCTTTTTTTCTTTCTTGCTGGCGATTGCGCCGGAGGGAATGGAGGGTAGAGAGTGGCCTTCGCTCTGTTTCTACCACAATCATGACCTCAGAACTTTACTACTCTACTCTGATAAATGAGTTGGTCACGGACCATCAGGTCTCCTGTTATCTGCCCCTTTCCTCTTATTCTCCACTGCCTCACTAAGCCTCAGCTCGCCCCAGGCTGCTCAGCCCAACCAAACATTATGGTAACAACCTGGTCGATGAAGTAAACTGAAAGGAACACATCAGCACCATCTCAGGACACGTGGACTCCCTGCGCCTGAACTTATAGATGATCTGCAACTTTCCTCCCAAACTCGACATTGCTCCCCCTCACCTGGTCTTCCTCCTTATCAACCACACGTCAGAGGAAACAATGAAATATGTAGAAAAGGATATGAAATAGTATCCTTGGTCCCACATACCCTGCCCGCCTATCTAGTTGCGATTTACGCATTTGCCCTCCCAACTCTCAAAGCATCACTTGTGCTTCGTCTGACAGCTCCGACTGGAAGCAATCGAACCATCCATGCCAGTTACCATACGCTACCAAAGATCCCTCGACCCCATGTTGCAGTGCACTACCACAATCTTACCGATCATCTGAGCTCGTACAGACCATCACAAGAACATTATTGTTCAGTGGGCTGAAACTTCCATCTTTCTTTTTTTTTTTTTGTACTGCCTCTTTAACCTCTCTCCACTTCCTGTCTCTATCATATGCATTTTCTCGGTATAAATTCGCCTGCAGTTAATTCAATAATTCGTTAAATCACTATCAAGGGTATGAAGCATGCGTAGACTACACGCGCACGCGCACACGTACACCAACGCACGTCCATCATATCCTTATAGACGGCAGAGATACTGACAGTGGACAGAGGAACCATTGGAAGACATCTGATCGTTGATATGCATGAAACATTTACAAGGACCAAACAAATGAGGGTTTTAAGTTGGTGGTAGAAGATGGCTTGAGAAGAATTGTGACAGACGCATTCTTCCTGCATGGCTTCAACCGTAGTTGTCTTGAGGTCCTGATAACTCTCAAGGTTAACGTGGTCTCTCATCTCGGGGTACGAAGTTGCTACGATCCATGTTGAGAAGATGGGGATCTGGACTTGTGTGCACATCTGGGGGGACCACCATGCCTTAAGACTCAACTGTCCGCGAGCCTACAACTACAGCACTAACACAAGGGTGTTCAGAGTTACAAAAGGAAGCCTCTATGTCCCTCTAAGAAACTCTGAAGGTCCAGCAACTTGAAATGTTGAGGGAGAGGGAGAAGGAGAAAGTGAAAGTGGTGAAAGGTGTGGCAGCCAAGGAAATAAAGACGAAAGAAAGTGTATAGACATCCCAGTTGGATAAGCCAGGCCATGGTCCTAACCTCAGAATATTTCGATACGACGTCCCACAAAAAGACAACACAGGGAGCTGAGGAGATCCGCTCTGATGAAGAGAGAAGAGAGAGAGGCGAAAGTAGAAAAAAGTACATAGCCCAAGGAGGAAATGGAGACGTGAAAGCTGCCTGGGTCAGAGATCTGGTTAGTGAAGTCTACGATGACCTCCTAACTTGAGGAAGTGAAGGAAGACAAATAAAGATTATATCAAATGCCATGTGCCAACTAAGGCACATAATACGTTACAAATTAGCACTAATCAGATCACCAAAGAAAAAGTGAAGAAATTAATGTAGGGAGAAAATTCGTGAGGAACTCCAGCCATATCCTGAGACTGGAACTTATTCGCAGTTCTGGTGCCACCACTGTAAGAATCAGTCTCAGACCAGCATGTACGTACAGCAATACCTGGTGGACTGACGGTACCCTGCGAGAGAGAACACTACAATTGCGTTTGAGTCTACTGAAGATCGGGTTGCAGGGCGATGGTCAAAAAGGCTGGAGGAACAATTGGTGGCGATACAGTAGGAAGCATAAAGAATTCGGTCACCTGGCACCCTTCTCTCCAGACTAGGAAACAGCTATGAATTAATGTGTAGGAAAGACTCTAGAAGCTACAGGGACTGACTATCTTTACTAATGAGTGGAGAGAGGGGGAAATAAAGCGGTAGGTAAGACAAGGTAAAGCAGAGAAAAAAGGAGACACTTAAAAAAGTTTTAAGATGACGTTATGTTGTGTGCTCAGTAAAGTGTTTGAGTGGATTTGGAAATGTCTTTCAGGCACCTTATCCATACACCCTCGACTAATTGAGGAAGTGTGTGTGTAATGATGGCATGTGCTGGTATGGTGAGGAACATTACGTCACTGCTGGAGGCCTGCCTTTCACCGTAGAGGCCGTATGGAGGGTTAAGATCCCACACGACCTGGTGTAGGTATCTTGGTTACTGGCTGGGAGGGTGTGCGCTCTACCGATATTTTCTTATTAGTAGGATGTAGACGCAGGAGCGTCAATGACTCCTTTTCTTTTCCAGTGAGGAGGGTGTGTCCTCCACCAGGTGTGAGCAGCATTCCTGAGCCACTAGGATGAGTGCTCCCAGGGAACTTTGGCTGGGAGTGGCAGGAATTTCCCAAGTTGATGATAAGGCGGACATGTCCAAGAGCTCGAGAAGCTTCTCCCAGAAGAATGGGAGTGGACACCTCGTCTGTGTCTCCGGTGATTCATAAAATTTGGACACCATTGAAAGGAAAAAGATATGTGTCCAGGATATCACAGGATCGTCAGCTTTTAAGGTAGTACTAAATGTTCACCCCCCCCCCCTCCCATAAAAAAAAAATATTTATTGGACATGATGCAAGGTTACTTCTGCATTTGAGGTCAATTTCACAACGTCTCTTCGTTATTGCAAGTAAGAGAATAGTGTTGACCCTGTATTTAAGTTAAATTTCAGAGCTATATCCTTATGTGAAGTAAGAAAGACAAGGCTACTTCTGTATTGAGGTCAGTTTCAGTTACATTTGTATCTGAAGTAATACAATGCACATTATCATTCCTGCACCTCAAGGAAAAAGTCTTCAAGTCACTTCCTCATCTGACGAAGTCTCGACACTGTTGATCATGTAAACTCAGCAGATGGGAACAAAAAATAATTATCAAAATGGTGCAATCTCTACCCTCAAATCAGCCACCGATAATGACTTAAGATTTACGTGAAAATAATGTGTAAGACTAGGAATACCAGAGTTACTGCTGGGGAGATTTCATGAAGTTTTGGAGGGTCTGATGTCACCTACAGAGTTAACAGTGTTCAAATCAAGAAAATTTTACATGATGAAAGAACGTAAAACCCAAGCTTGTTAAACTCAAATTTACTGTGTCTTTATTCTGTTTGTTAGGCTTCCAAGGAGACGCCGATACGACAAAACAGATTTTAAGTTTTAGCGAGAAAATTATTCATTGTGTTTGATCGCCGTTACCTGCGTCAGCGAGGTAGCGCCAGGAAACAGTCGAAGAAAAAACCATCCACCAATACACACACATATATTCATACATGACCATACACGTACAGACACATACATATACATATCAACAGCTAAATATATTTACGCATACACAACCATATACACATATACACATGTACATTTCTATACTCGCTTACCTTCATCCATTCCCAACGCCACCCTGCCCCAAAGGAAACAGCATCGTCACCCTCTGCGTCAGCGAGGTAGCGCTAGAAAAACAGACAAAAAAAAAAAAGGCCACATTCTTTCACACTTAGTCTCCAGCTGTCATGCGTAATGTGCCGAAACCACAACTCCCTATCTACATGGTTTACCCCAGACGTTGCAATTGCCCTGGTTCAGTCCGTTGGCAGCATGTCGACCCCGGTATACCACATCGTTCTAATTCACTCTATTCTTTGCACGCCTCTCACCCTCCTGCATGTTCAGGCTCCGATCGTTAAAAAGTATTTTTCACTTCATCCTTCCACCTCCAATTTGGTCTTCCGCTTTTCTTGTTCCCTCCACTTCTGATACATATATCCTCTTTGTTAAATCTTTCCTCCCCTATTCTCTTAATATGTCCAAACCATTTCAACACACCCTCTTCTGTTCTCTCAACCACATTCCTTTTATTACCCCACATCTCTCATATATATATATATATATATATATATATATATATATATATATATATATATATATATATATATATACATATATATATTTCTTTCTTTCAAACTATTCGCCATTTCCCGCATTAGCGAGGTAGCGTTAAGAACAGAGGACTGGGCCTTTGAGGGAATACCCTCACCTGGTCCAATTCTGTGTTCCTTCTTTTGGAAAATTAAAAAAAACGAGAGGGTAGGATTTCCAGCCCCTCGCTCCCTCCCCTTTTAGTCGCCTTCTACGACACGCAGGGAATACGTGGGAAGTATTCTTTCTCCCCTATCCCCAGGGATAATATATATATGTGAATCGTCTGGGGTAAACCATGGAAAGCTGTGTAGGTATGTATATTTGCGTGTGTGGACGTATGTATATACATGTGTATGGGGGGGGGGGTTGGGCCATTTCTTTCGTCTGTTTCCTTGCGCTACCTCGCAAACGCGGGAGACAGCGACAAAGTACAATAAAAAATATATATAAATATAAAATATATATATATATATATATATATATATAGGTACAGTAGGGTTGAGGGTCAAGTCAATTGGGAGGTGAGTTTGAATGGAGAAAAACTGGAGGAAGTGAAGTGTTTTAGATATCTGGGAGTGGATCTGGCAGCGGATGGAACCATGGAAGCGGAAGTGGATCATAGGGTGGGGGAGGGGGCGAAAATTCTGGGGGCCTTGAAGAATGTATGGAAGTCGAGAACATTATCTCGGAAAGCAAAAATGGGTATGTTTGAAGGAATAGTGGTTCCAACAATGTTGTATGGTTGCGAGGCGTGGGCTATGGATAGAGTTGTGCGCAGGAGGATGGATGTGCTGGAAATGAGATGTTTGAGGACAATGTGTGGTGTGAGGTGGTTTGATCGAGTGAGTAACGTAAGGGTAAGAGAGATGTGTGGAAATAAGAAGAGCGTGGTTGAGAGAGCAGAGGAGGGTGTTTTGAAGTGGTTTGGGCACATGGAGAGAATGAGTGAGGAAAGATTGACCAAGAGGATATATGTGTCGGAGGTGGAGGGAACGAGGAGAAGAGGGAGACCAAATTGGAGGTGGAAAGATGGAGTGAAAAAGATTTTGTGTGATCGGGGCCTGAACATGCAGGAGGGTGAAAGGAGGGCAAGGAATAGAGTGAATTGGAGAGATGTGGTATACCGGGGTTGACGTGCTGTCAGTGGATTGAATCAAGGCATGTGAAGCGTCTGGGGTAAACCATGGAAAGCTGTGTAGGTATGTATATTTGCGTGTGTGGACGTATGTATATACATGTGTATGGGGGGGGGGTTGGGCCATTTCTTTCGTCTGTTTCCTTGCGCTACCTCGCAAACGCGGGAGACAGCGACAAAGTATAAAAAAAAAAATATATATATATATATATATATATATATATATATATATATATATATATATATATATATATATATATATATATATATATATTATCCCTGGGGATAGGGGAGAAAGAATATTTCCCACGTATTCCCTGCGTGTCATAGAAGGCGACTGAAAGGGAAGGGCGCGGGGAGCTAGAAATCCTCCTCTCCCATTTTTAATTTTCCAAAAGAAGGAACAGAGAAGGGGGCCAAGTGAGGATATTCCCTCAAAGGCTCAGTCTGTTCTTGATGCTACCTCGCTAATGCGGGGAAATGGCAAATGGCATGAATATATATATATATATATATATATATATATATATATATATATATATATATATATATAGATAGATAGATAGATAGATAGATAGATAGATAGATAGATAGATAGATAGATAGATAGATAATTAGATAGATAGATAGACATAATATTTTCATACATATTCGTCACTTCCCGCGTTAGCGAGGTAGCGCTAAGAACAGAGGATTGAGCCTTAGATAGAATATCCTCACATGGCCCTCTTCTATTCCTTCTTTAGGAAATATTCAAACGGAAGGGGAGGATTTCCAACCCCCCGCTCCTTCCCCTCTTAGTCGCCTTCTACGACACGCAGGGAATACATGGGCAGTATTTTTTCTCCCCTATCCACACACAAACAAACAAAAATCAATTTGAACTAAGAACGATACTGATTTCAGTGTTTTCTTTTCTCTCCTCACCAACAACACAGAGTATTGTAAACCTCCAAGCGAGTATAATAACGAACGTGACTGTTTATCATGCGGTGAGGTTACCGAGAAGGCAGGGCGCACCCAGGCAGGAAGTTGATGACGCTCAGCTTCCAACCATTGCTACACCTACACATCTCCATCCGTTCCCACGGAAGGCCAACAGCTCTAGCTATATCATCCGCACCTTAGTCCTCGCCTGACATCATCTTATCTTCCCAGAATGTATGTCATGAATCAACACCGTCCAGAACCCTGGAGTGGCAACAGTTGTTTTTTCCACGCATTGTGCAAACGGACGCGGAATGTCATGGGAACTGCGCTTCACGGACAGCGTGGCTTGCGGAGGTGCGTTCTATCATGGTTTATCTTGATCTATGCTAATTAGTACGTGACTCGAGGGATGGAATGAACATAATAAACAAGGAAACATTCACATATGGAAAACTCATGACTAAACAAATTTTCCAAACAATGTAATCCAATTAAATTCATGTTGAATGCTTGATATAAATGTATACAGTTTTCCTCGATCCCCGACAGCTTCTCAAAGACATTCAGACATAACAATATAGACTTGAATGCCTCAAAGGATGCGATATTCACGTCGGACATTCTCAGAAAAGAATGATTTTCAAATGATTCTTTGAAAAATTCAAGACCTTGACTGGCACCCGAGTTGAGGACAGCTACCGCGTATGAAGCCTGTCACGTTTGATACCTGCCGCTGCGGAAGCCCCTGATATGACTGCCACATTCAGGGGAATACAAGCTCCACGTCATCGTATGTACGAGTAACAACAACTTCAGAAAAACTAACATTGGTCGAGCGACTCACCACAAATAACGTCGTATCTCACTCCAAAATAATGGAGCCCAGGCTAGATTTTCAAGCGCCCGGGGTTTTTCGCGCGATTTTATTTTTTCCGGTGATACTGATGGATCATATCATTGTTCTCTTAAGACCATGGCGGCCATAATCTTGATTTGTTAGTTGTATGCAGCTGGGTTAGCGACTGTATGAAGGACCAGAGTGGACGCGTCCGCTCTTCAAAACAGGCTAGGATAATGCGACTCTAGTCTACTGCTTTTAGGCTAGTGCTTTGCCTTCGTGCGATTCTAGCCAAGTACATTTAGGCTAGTGTTTTGTCTCCGTGCGACTCTTACCCTAATCGAGGTTTGTCTTAATGCGGAGGGAAAAATAGAGATCTTCAGACCAGGATGTCCGGACTGTGAGCTTTACTCTCTTGTGAACTCTTGGAGCACAATGGTGCGACCCTTGAGCACGACGGTACGACCCTTGAGCACGAAGTTACGACCGTTGAACACAATGGTACGACCCTTGAGCATGACGGTGCGATCCTTGAGCACGATGATACGACATTTAGGCAAGACAGTGTGACCTTTGACCTGACCCTGAAGGCTAGGCCAATATATCTAAGGGTCGTACCCTTGTACCTAAGGGGTAAAGAGGAAACTGCTCTTTGAACCCTGTGACGAGAGAGTCTGGAACGTTCGGTAGCTGAGCGAAAGCAAATCTGAAGGAGAAGGAATGTCGGGAATCGTCCAAAACAGAATGACAGGAAAACAGTGAAGCAGTGAACGTGGATTGCAACCAGAGAAAACAGAAAGCCACCCAGGCAAAGGAAGGGAGAGAAAAGTGGATGTGGGCAAGTCATTACAGTGCACTCTTAGCTAACGACAAGAAAGCTTTATCGTGCTGGAAATGTAGAGACGTCTGCAGATCTCCAGTTCATAATGGAGATCATCACATGGTCAACAATACCTGTGGACTTGAGAGATGAATGAGAGTCAGATGAAGGGGTTTCCATGTTTCATATGGCCGGTCCCCTTTCCCTTACAAGACCCAGAACAAAAGCGACAGAACTATAGATACGAAGGTAGAGAGAGACACAGCACTGACTTTAGGTAAGTGTTTAGCACATACAAAATCGTCAAGCTGGGAGAAATACCACCAATACCAGTCATTCCAAGGAAATTCTTAAATGAAAGCTAACAAAATAGTCTAATGAGTCATCTATCAGTGCTACAAAGGGCATTTAAAATATGGGGATTCTAAAAATCAGGGGTGATAGCTACAGAATTGTTACAAAAAGCTTAGGAGTCAAAATAGTGCTGTGACAGCGAGAAGTACCGGTCATTTGAAGGTAATTCATAAACAAAATCTTGCAAATCAGTCCACAGCGTCATCGCTGAGTGCCACAAAGAACGTTAAGATTTGGGAATGGGTCGTGTGGGTGTTAAGATCAGAGATGATAGCTGCAGAGTTCTGATATAAAGACGTAAATATGGGGGCAAAACAATGCTGCAACGACAAGGAAGGTTTAAAATCACAAAAAACAAACAAACAGCGAGACAGTCTCCGGCCTGAGGAACCGGGGAGCAAAAGTATGACGTCAGACCAGGTGATTTAGATCATCGAGAGCAAGAAAGCCATGGCGTTCATTGCCTCCATTATCACCGTCGGAGGACCTCAAACAGGGGATGAGGGGAGAGCACAGCGTAGCAGGAGGCGAGATAGTCGAAGAGCTTTAACAAAACTGGCCGAATTAGGGCGAACAGGAGGTGAATACGGAAAATGGAAGCTGGGAGACAACCTCTGGACCAGATACCATCAAATCGAAATGCGCAAGGCGTGCCAAGGGCGTTGTCTGTGTTACAAGAGGGAGACCTTTAGCCCTGGACGCGGATATGGTGATATAAGATTAAAGAAAAAGATACAAAAACATCCAGGGAACTGGTGTCCATACCATACAAACACTGCCTGAGCTCTCAGTGTCCCAGCAGACTAACTTGAGGATCGAGGGAATGCATCATGCATATGGTCAAGGATCAAGAACCCCGTCTCCTGTACAGTACATAAAGTGTAAATCAGGAGGATGATTTATGTAACAAGGTTACCCAGTTCCCTCGTGTTGTCAACCACACAGTGAAGCACTGTACATAAGAGAATGACAATAGCAGCAATAGTTGTACCCACAATGTGCTCCAGGCAATACCTCTACGGTTAGTCACCACCTGGCTAGCTCAATTATCTTCTACCCAGACGGTTGAGTCTAGTTTGAAATCAGTTCGTGCCTCTCCAGTGACTTTAGGTCAACACTGCTTCAGTCTTCTGGCGAAAGCTATCCAGCCGGGCAGGTGTGTGTGTGTGTGTGTGTGTGTGTGTGTGTGTGTGTGTGTGTGTGTGTGTGTGTGTGTGTGTGTGTGAGGTAAGGGTAGGTGAGAGTGCTAACTTGCTTACATGATTATTTAGCATAACCCAATTATCATCTTGCACCTCAGATACGCACCTTGCGACCACTCGCTCCCTCTCCCTGAACTCTGTGCCTAAGATCTTAATGGACTGACACCCTGACGACTTACTTCATTTCCAGAGGCGGGTGGAGCACCATATAAACACAGCACGTACTTTATCTCCTCTTCTGCAGGAAGCATCATCCAGACAGGATCTGTCTGGATGATCTTAACTACACCTTCCACTGCGGGTCTCTTCTTGCCTGTTGGCGAGATCACACCCTGTACCATACACGTGGAGGGGTCTGTCCTTGCCTGTTGGTGAGGTCACAAGGGCACCATACATTTGGGGGTTTTTCCTCCCCCGTTGATGAGGCAGCAGCAGGAAGTTATGAAGGGGTCAGTCAGCCTCGGTGAGGTCCTTGCCATTCAAGACCTGCTCCCAAACACTTCCCCGTTTCATATCTATATTAAGCACCAAGATGTAACGTGATAATACAGAGATCTACATAGTACAATAAGGGTACCATAGAGAATACCTGTAGAAACAATTTCATGAACCAGAGGAGAAAGGAGAGAGGTGGAGCAGGGATGAAGCAAGGTCAAAAGGAGTCTTAAAACAGCCAGAGGTTACGGCGTCCACGAATTTCTCCTTCCACGAAACGTCTTGCAAGGAACAGAAGGCGGGAGAGATGCTTGCGGTCCACAGCAGCAGTGTTTGGCGAAGAGAAAATACTTGTGGTCAGGAGTCGCACTTTGTCAAAAGCAGAGAAATGGAAAGACAAAAAATTGCGTCATTCCCTTGAACATGACTGCACGATCCATAAACACGACGGGACGACCCTTGGGCATGATGGCCTGGTCTTTGTCCTTACCCTTGAATGGCCGGGTCAAAAGCCAAGTCATATCACCCCCAAGGGTGTTACCGTCGTGCTCATGTATTAGTCTATGATGTGCTCACTGAAATACGTCTGTAAGCCGCCTCACATTCAGGTAAGGTACACATGACGTGATTGTGGTCCTTTACACTGTATATACACCCCAGTTCACAAGTACACGATTCCTTTGTCAGCAGTGCACATTACCAGCTTACGAGCCGCGCATTTCGTGCAGACCTGGAGGTCAGACAAAGCCTCGAGGCAGGCAGGCAGGTAAAGACGAGGAAGCAAAGATGATACAGCTTATATACACTTTGTAACCTCACTATTTCTGTCTGTATGCATAAGAAACAGTCGAACGTAGCCGAAAACTAAGGCTAAATGAGCGCTATAATGGGCTAATTATACATGTTTCCCAATCCAGTAGGTCGTATCGATCTCGAATTCTGTACTGCACAGAGTTATCATCCTTTTACTTACCAATAATTCTCTTTCAAACAGCATCTCTGCTTTACCTCGAACTCGTTTCAATGTAATGTATGCATGTTCAGGTCGTTTCGATATCAGTACCCCTGAGGTCATGACATATGACCTAGCAGATGACCAACACCATGTGCCTGGATACCAGTTCATTAGAATACAACCTTGTCACAACTGCAGGTAAGCAGGTACATTCTTGGCGGTACTTTCACAATTCTCAGCTCGTCAAACACACCCAAGCATGAATCCACCTCGATGGGAAAATCTTTTATGTAGATCAAGTAATAGTACTGGCCCCATGACAAAGCCTTCAGGGACTCCAACCTTCGTCTACTTTCAGAAGGCATCCACAACTCCCTTCCTACGCCATCCACTCCCTGAGCAAGTGTGTCGTGGGCGTACTTCCATCCTGCCGGCAGAACCCCCACACCCTCTCTACCACCCACTCATTAAACCTCAAATTCCCCATCCTTGCAGACCCGACAAAGTCTGAGTCGAAGCTAAAAATAGACATTGTGAGGCAAGGTACGTCACAACATGGTAGACGGGAAGCGTTAAGCTGGGTTGTCACCCATCAGTTGGGACAACAACCATAATCTATTACCCATATCATCTATTAGTGATTAATGGGAGGGAGCCTTACCCTCGTGGAGCCCAGCCAGCCTATCACTGTCTTTAATTGCATATTTTTTCATTCTGTTTTCCAATGGCATCCATATTCATCTTTATGGTTAAGCTTTGTCTTTCCCAAGAACCAACATCTTTGTTGTTGAAGAATGCCTCCTCTCCTCCCTCCATACACTTCTCTTGCCTAACTTCCGCTTGTTCCCTCCTGCTCTGGACTCTCTCCTCGTATCATTGACTTATTCTATGTCAACTTCACCATGACCTCCCTTTGTAATTCTTTCTTAAAATGAGGACAGATTAAGGGCTTCCTTTCTTTATAAGATCATTTCACTTAAGTCTGGTCCCATTCATGTTGCATTCCTTTGGACTCTTTCCAACACACGGGACATTATTCTGCCAACAGATTATGTGTCGCTCACAACGGCTTCCAAATGCCACATGCAGACTGTGTAACGTGGTATTCGACTCATCCTCAACACCTGATGGTGTTAAATGATTTTCTCAGTGGATGTAGCTTGGCGTTGACGGAGAGCATGACACAGGGAGGTGATGGGCCTAAACCCTCCAGCCAACTGTTGGTTGGGAGTCTGTCTCTTGTGTCTGGATTATCTAGGAGTCTTGTTTTTACTTTTTCATTACTGCACTCTGAACCTTTTTGATTTTCTCAGACTCCTTTATGCTGTCCTTTTTAGCATACATTTTCCCCAGATTTCCGACACCATAAATGTTGGTGGCAGTTGTGAAGGTGTTTGTTGTGACCAAGTGATTGTGGTGGCTACCTGGTAAACAGTATAGGCCGAGACAGTGTCAGTGGATATTAAAGTGGGAGGGTTGCTGTTGTCACTAACGGAGTGTTGGCAAGGATGCACGTAATGCTGGCTGATCTTTTACAATGCACAGGAAGCGAGTGGAAATTCTAGACACAGCACTGGCGGTACGAACAACACACCTGTGGATATGCAACTACAGAGGTGCAAATTATGCGATGGTGACTAAGCTCTTGACAGTGTTACCGGTTATATGGGTATGATCAAGGTGGTGGGGATCAAGGCTGAATGAACGATCGTTTGGTGACGGATATGGTAGGGAACATTTAAGTGGTGGTAGATTACCAATGTCATTTTTTATGGGACGGCGTTTGAGGGTGGGCAAGTGATGTTGGCGAAGCTAGTGGTAATAGTGTTGATGATGAGGGTGATGGTGATATCCTGTGGGGGATAATGATGGACATGGTTATGAGATCCATGTTTGTTGATGAAGCCTGATTTAGAGACGCTAACGATAGTAACTGAGATTGTTATGGTGGCGGTGGTGTGTCTACTGATGATGAAACTGGTAGGGTTTGTGTGGTAGTGTTGGTGCAGTGGTATTGGTGGTTGAAGCAACTGGGGATAATGGTGGCGACAAGTACTGATAGGACGGGTTGGTAGTTGTGGTAGTTGTAACACTGCGGTCGTGTTTGTGGCGTAAATAGTGACAGTAGTTGAGGAGGTGTAGTAGTAGTAGTAGGAGTAGTAGCAGTAGTAGTAGTAGCAGTAGTGGTAGTAGTAGTCATAGCACAGGCAGTGGTGATAAGTGAGGTGGTTGTGGTAGTGGTGACGCCAGTAGTAGGTGTGGTGATGTTGGTAAGTGATGGCAGATTAGAGTTCATGGTGGAGGGCATGTTGGCAGTCGTGGGTGGTTGCTGCGTAATGTTCCTGGTGTGAGAGCTGTCGACACCGTTGGTAGCGGGGGCAGCCGGAGTGACAGTGCAAAACGCCACACGATCCCAGTGGTGTAAGCGGTGCGAGCAAAGTTAGCTCTACAGATGGCAGTGGTGGCAATGGCAGATGGGAGCAACAGCGCCAGTGCTACTGTTATTGGTAACAGGAGAGGTGGTGGCATTAACATCGGTGGTGACACCGCATGGAGGTGGTCGCCCATGACCTCTACCACCACACCACAGGATGCAACAGACCAAGCCAGACACTTCTTGTACTCCAGCTTTCCCACCCGCCATAAGATCTCTCTCCACGTCAGACAACTCAAAAGTCACCTTAACCCCTTCGCCACACACCTAACCACCGCATTATCCCTGAGCAACAAATCCGCAACACGAAATCCCGCTGTAAAAATACTGCACCCACAAGCGACCAACCGTAAACGTTTGCTTGACGTCAGCGGTAGTCATGACGTCACCGAGACTTAACCTAGCAGGCGGGGCAGCACATACGCTCAGACGGTCGCCGGACCTCGTAGCGATCACATCGAACTCGCCAGCCAGTCAGCGCACAGCTCCTCGGCATACACACCTAACCACTACCGCCAGCCAGGAGAAGAGGATCTACCCATCCAGCCAGTGCGTCCAGTGAGCCGCGAAACCTCGTCCAGTCATGACTCCCTCAGCCATCCTCGCTCTAGCCATTGTCTCCCAGGTGAGTGATTTCACGCAAGTAGTGATCTTGAAGACCCATCCATCCTAATGATTACCTTTAGTAAATCTTAGAATTCCCTTTGGGTTCCGAGGACATCTGAACCGAGAGAAAGTAAGAGTGAGGCGCGTCTCTGACTACTGATAATGTCGCCTTTGGCAAGCGTTCATACTCTTGCACCTGCGCTTGGGACGACCAGACGTGCATAACAAAGCTGCGCTTGAGACGGTTCTAGCCATAACTTCATAACCTACCCAACGTTGAGCGAGCAGTCCGGACTTCACAAATAGTCAGTGGTGATGCCTCTGGAGGTCTGTGACTTGCAAGTCTCTTAAACAGACTTCCCCATCTCGTTGCACCGACCGACACTCGCCAATCTGTACTCAGTTCACGATCCATCATCCGCCGAGGCTAAAAATAGTCGTGGGTGTGGCAAGTGGGGGACTGGGGTAGGTAGGTCATGATTTGCCTGCTGGGGGAATCGAGAGACTGGCCATCATGTCCGCCCTGACCTGCCTGGCCAACGGCAGAAGAGGGGCGTCAACGGGTTTCGACCCACCGTCCGCGCACGCAAAGTCTGTTTCGCACCACAGATTTTTTTTTTTTTCGTATCATGAGTTACGTCCCGTGCTCGGGAGGAAGAATAAAGATAAAATAGGTTCGGAGACAGACCAGAAAATTTTGAGGCACGAAAAAAACGGTTACAGGGCGAACTAAAGGTGGTATAAACCCGCTTCATATGGACGGAATGGGCTTTGACTGAGATGCCGTAGTAACCTTTGATCTGAGACCACGCACATATAACAACCTTCCTCAACCAGCTTTAAGAAACATCAAACCAGGCTTAAACCCAAGCTAGTATGAAGCGAGCCCGGGTATTAGCTTGATAACTACTATATAAAGTCAAAATTTACAGACTGTAACTCTACCGCCATACGTAACTTAGGTGGAGCGAACCAGTCAGTTTTCAAATACATCAATACCATTAAATAACATGAGGTTAACGAGAGCATCCATTCTTTTTTAAATATTTGAAATAAAGTTACACAATGGTAGATTTACTTAGACTTTATCTCGTACGTTCTCTATGACGATATTTCAGTTCACCAATGAACCACTGTCACAGTCGTACTAACTTGTTACCCGTGAGTTATTTCTCCAGTTTGGCCCTAGCAAAAAAAAAGAGAAAGTCATTGCTGATCAAATACTTTGTCTATCACAACTGACGCACCTAAACTATTTAGCACAACAATCATATGAACTTTACGAATACGTCCAACATTTTCAACACCCTTACGAAGCACTGCTAATGGCACCCGAATATAACGAGCATATTCTTGGTACAACCAATGTCACTGAGGCACAACTACATACATCTCAACGCCAGTTTCAGGTTCCATCCAACAAGAACTTTGTGCCACGGGTAATTCCTCCCAAAACAGTCCGCAGTTGTCAGCCCCGTAACATTGATAATCCAAATCTAAGTCATGCCAAGATGACCCAGCCCAACTTTATCCAATTCGTCCTTACCCTAACCAACCTTGTCCTACTAAAGGCAATCTAATGCCCTTCATCTGGATCCAGTACAGATCATATGGGGTCAAAGACAAAAAGCAGCAATACGGAACTTTCCAATTTGAAACAGGAGTGTTGCGAGACCTCTAGCTTCGAGAAAAAAAAAAAAAGAAACCTTCAAACTCGAAACAGTAGAAGGAATGAAAATAAAATTGATCCGAAACAGCAATGGTATGATCATAAAGGTTCGGTAAAGTAAAACTATAAAGCTATCTGGTCCAAAACAACGATGGTATGAGACCTCAGTGTTGGAAATTATATTAAAAAGCTCCTAACTTCCTGGAAGGAGACTCTAGCATGCTCAGAAACTCTCGAATCTCGGAGATAGTGCAAACGATTCGCCTGGTCTGCTTCAGTTAGAAATCGTTCGATGACGCGTCTTCCTGTACATAAGGTGTCCTGGCGTCCTCGAGTGAACTCGCCCGTGAAACTCCGAGCTGCTGGCAGCAGGCGGCCAAGGCAACAAAGACGATGTATCGGTAAAGGCAGCTTTCGTTGCCTCCTGAGCGGAATTCCCTTGCTTACAAATACTGAGTCACACTGTACTATTCTACAAAGATAGTAACGTACCACCGGATCGTCAAAACAAATGACAACTTGAGATATGTACTTTCAATTCAAGTTACCATTTCAGTGCCACTGCAGCTAGTGTTTTCAGACCACATCTAATACAGATACGATTTCGATTACTTCATTCGGCTAGGCTTCAGTTTGCGTGCTAGGCTTCAGTATGCAAGTGTCATGTTTTACCGGCTGTGACAGAGTCTGTGTGTATGTTTTGTAATCCTGAGTGAACACACGTCAATTACGATAATTTCGTCAATTACGAAAATTTACGAATCATTTGCATAATAACAATGGTCAGTTATCGATAACTGGTACTAATCATAACCATGATAATGATACCAGCATCGCCGACCATTGCAGTAATCAAGAGATCAACAACTACTACCGCAAGCTAAGGCGTTTTTGTAACTCAGATTTACTCTCGCCCTGAAGTATAACCTAAACGAAACAGATATATCAAACAATGATGGCGCTACATATGGCAAAGACGGCAGGCGAGCCGAAAATACCAAGACAAGGCCAAAATTTCCGACTTCCACGCCATTACCGTCCGAGGGACCGATATGGAGGACGCAAAAGTGGTAGTGAGGGCAGAGCCAAGGCGAGAGACCGGGAGCCGAGGTGTTCAAGAGCTCCCGGGTCCATTATTAAGGCGAAGGTCAGGTTATGTACCGCCGTCGTCCGTCTCAAGTGACCGGCCAGTCTTATGAAGACCCTCTAGGCTACATATGACCCCTTCCCTTGGCTAGTGGACGTTGCCTTCCCCCTGAAACCCAACCCAACACCCACCCACCTTTCTCTGTTGCTATTTCCGTGCGCTTGGGATCCTGCAATGCAACCGAGTCCACCTGGCACATTCGACCCACTCTTGCTGCATCTGGAATAAAAACAGACATTGTTACACCATCATAGGCACGAGGTTAGCATCCTGTATATGGATTACGATAATTCATTTATATCATCATTCACAGTGCTTTGTGCTGATAGACACATTCAATATTTGTGCACTTATGTTTATTTGTGTTTCAGTCTTATGATCAATCCATCAAAGTATCTATCAATCCATTTCATCCATTCGCATTTATATACTTGTTCAATAACGCTGATCCTCCTCCCACCAGCGGGGTATAACTGAGTATTCCTCCCCTAAACCGGGTTGCACCACATTCATCTACCCGGGGAGTACTACAATCCTTTACCCCAGAGTGCACTGCAGTGTTCTGCCCAAGGGTGTACTACACTACCCTATCCCGGGGTGTATATAGTTCCCAGTTCCGGAGTATACTTCACTCCACTGGCCCAGGGTATAGAACCCGGGGTGTAGTACACTACCCTGCACCAGGGTGCACTCGACTCCATAACCCCGGGATATAATACACTCCTCTGCCCTGAGATGCACTACACTCCCCTGCCCCTAGATACACTACATTCCCCTGCCCAGGCGCATTTCACCTCTTCCCGGGTTGTTCTATAATCTCTTGCCCCGAGTTTAGTGCGATCCTTTATCCCGGGGTGTACTACATTTCCCTAACCTAGGGTGCACTACACTCCCCTATGCCAGGGTGTACTACACTCTCCTACCTTAAGGTTTACTACACTCCCCTACCCTAGGGACAGGATTAAAAAGACAGAGAAATATGGGGAGAAGAGGAGAACCAATTACCAGTTTTGCGGGAAGTGGAAAATTTTCTTTTCAGAAGAGGTAAACATTCTAAGGTAAACTTGGGAAAGTAAAGAGATCCAAAACAGCTCACCCTCGAGTTGCCGACTGTCACACAGTAATAACGTGACGCAGTAGACTGCCCAGTAGTACATGGTCTAGCTAATGGCAAGGGTACCTAACCAACCGGCTCTTAAGAGCAATATCTATAGAATAGGAAAAGAGAACCAATATTGTGGCTTTAGGGCAAGTGTGTCAGGTTCTAAGGTCAGACTGGGAGAACTCATAAGTCTGAATGCTTTGGGCTCGAGTGGCACATATGTGGAATCAGAACCTCCCCAGATGTAAGGGTAGTACACCATACACAGACGAATTAAGTCTGTGTGTAATCGTAGCAGTGGGAAATCACGTCCAAAGATGAATTTACAGAGGTACTTGAGACAAAGGTGTGGATCGAGCAGGACATGATAGAGCGAATTTGTAAGGAGCTGTGAAATGCAGTTTTGAGCCGTCAGATTATGAATGCGTGTGGTTAACTGTCGAAGAAAGGTATATCGTTGATAAAGAAAACGAAGAGCAAATGAGACAAGAGAGAACCTAGAAGGACGCCGCTCTTACTAAGGGAAGAAGAGGCATACGTTGATCCAGTCAAAGAGAAAGCTCATGTGAACATGATAAAAACAGTGACGGAAGAGTCTCGTATCATGTCAAAAGTTTTCATTATATCGAGAGAGAAACAAAATATCCCAAAGTCTTTCAAGGAGTATGATTAAACATTAGCAAGATAGAAAAGGACATCATGGGTAGAACTCCTCAAACGAAAGCCAAATTGTTATAATCAAATGTTCTTAAGGAAAGGGGAGTTGGGGAGAGATTCAAAGACTTTGGAAATAGTAAAGGCAAAGCAAGTGGCAGAGATGGAAAATGAAGCGCTTCTCCCTCCCCTACTCGCCGTGAGGACTTGTATCTACTCGAATTTCTAAGAAAGAGATGTTTCGGCTTTCAATGCAGCAGAAGCGAGAGATATGTTCAAGCACTCACGCGAGTCCAGAAGCACAATATCAATACACAAGAAGGAATGCTATCTGCTCCAAATGCGCTGCTTGTGTCTGGAGAGAGAATTCCTTTTGGATTATTTAACTGCATCGAACCGCTATAATGCAACCTAACCTGGCACATTCCCTTACCTCACCAGACGAAAACAAAAGTGAAAATTCATGTCCATCAGACGATAATAAAACAGTTTTAAGACAAACTTTCCATACCCGTGTTGCTCCAAAACCATATGACTTTAACCCAATCTAATCTGAGATCACTTTACAAGCTTCCTTCCTGCCCGCCCGCCAGCCAACAAGTGATGTTCACAACAAAGCTCTGCGCTAGGCACGTGACCCACGTCTCCAGTGAGAACACTGCCCGGCAAGATGGACAGCAGCCAACACGATAACAATGGAGGAGGAGTTCGCAGGGTGGCTGGACCCCCTCCACACTGGCCAAGGAGACAACACTCTTAATGTTGCTTCTTACTCAACTTTTACACGTTAGCTTCATATCGTGTTTGCTCTCTTACTATTCTCACGTGGGAGGCGGAGGGGTGAGGATTACTGTAATTGTCATATATATATATATATATATATATATATATATATATATATATATATATATATATATATATTATTATTATTATTATTATTCATTTTTTATTTATTTTGCCTTGTCGCTGTCTCCCGCGTTAGCGAAGTAGCGCAAGGAAACAGACGAAAGAATGGTCCAACCCACCCACATACACATGTATATACATACACGTCCACACACGCAAATATACATACCTATACATCTCAATGTACATATATATATATATATATATATATATATATATATATATATATATATATATATATATATATATATGTACATAATTCATACTGTCTGCCTTTATTTATTCCCATCGCCACCTCGCCACACATGGAATAACCAACCCCTCCCCCCTCATGTGTGCAAGGTAGCGCTAGGAAAAGACAACAAAGGCCCCATTCGTTCACACTCAGTCTCTAGCTGCCATGTAATAATGCACCGAAACCACAGCTCCCTTTCCACATCCAGGCCCAACAGAACTTTCCATGGTTTACCCCAGACGCTTCACATGCCCTGGTTCAATCCATTGACAGCACGTCGACTCCGGTATACCACATCGTTCCAATTCACTCTATTCCTTGCGCTACCTCGCTAACGCGGGAGACAGCGACAAAGTATAATATATATATATATATATATATATATATATATATATATATATATATATATATATATATATATATATATGTGTGTGTGTGTGTATATGTGTGTGTGTGTATATGTGTGTGTGTGTATATGTGTGTGTGTGTGTGTGTGTGTGTGTGTGTGTGTGTGTGTGTATACATATATATAAAAGGTTCAGGTGATTATACAATGAGTAAAAAGTCGCGTTCGGAGAGGTTGTATCACTGCTAATGGACGATGCACGCCCTCATCATTTCCCCGCTACTGATTGGAAATCAGCCTTAAAGATAAAGCGCCATAAAAGTTGTGCTATTGTTGTATGATTAATTAGTATATATAAAAGGTTTTAATGATGATTAGACATCCAAATGTCCTCAGCTATTACTACTGCAATTAAGGCTCCGAATACTGGTAAAACTATAGAAATACTTCTACCGATATTGCTGATAAAGATATTGCTCTTACTACTAATCCTACTTATATGAGTCTTACCACTAGAGATAATACACTAAAACTGATACAACAACAACAACAACAACAAATACTACTGCTGCTAATATTACCACTGCAGTTTCTACTACTTATGCTTAAGTGCTATTACAACGGTTGCTGCCGTTCTCTATATCATTATGTTGGTATATTACAGTAAAACAGCAAAATATACCAGTTTAAAATTCAAGAGGAATAACCTGTCGTAATTCACTGTTTCTCATAATTTTGGCAGAAGATAACCTTTAGCTGCCCGTATTCATTACATTTTGCATGGCTTATACCTCATTAATTCCGTTAAAAGCTTTCTGAGCAATGAACTACTTAAATGAACAATAAATTTTACCTTCTTAGATACAGAGATGCAAACTCATGCATGAAAACCAGCCAGCAAGATACAAATTTACTTTCCAGTCCAACAATAAAGAAAAAAAGAATAGATGTTGCAGCCTTGCAGAATGTTAGAATGGCGAATTAAGGGGAACAATTTGTTTAACTGTTATGTACGTGACTTTGAGGCTCAATTCGGCTTCCAAATCGCCAATGTGGATCATGTGAATTACATTAGATTTAACGTAATACATCCCATAAGTGAAATGCTTTCATATTCTTACTTACAATACGCATAACATACATTCTCCTATTCTTTGTCTGCTCTTTGGTCTGTCTGTCTCCATTCTTCCGTTCCTTTCACACACTTATGCTAATATCTCTCCAATTCTGTAATGACCCCAGTTGCAAGCCCAGGTCCCGCAAACCAGTCTAATCTTTTTAACCTCAGGGAACAGTCCGCCATGTTCAGGTCGCTTTCAACTCACCGCCTAACCTCGCATGTGTATATATATCCCCACCTTACCCAGACGATGACGCGTGCAGAAACTAGTTCTTTTCAGCTTGTAAATAGAACAGTTAAGTGTCCTCCTGTGGTCGATATTCTGCTGCGTCATAAATCTCTCTCTCTCTCTCTGGCGGCAAGCAGTCATCGACCACTGAGGTTTTAATATTACCGTTACTACCCACCTGGGTAACGGAAGGGTCGACGACAAGCTTCCACGACTCGTCGTTCTTTCTTACTCTCTATTTTCCTGTAGTTGAGCACAGCGTAGGTTACCTACCCTGCCATCATGACAAAATTACATCATAGGTGCTTCTCGAACTTCGGCGACCTGGTTTTAATATATACGCTTTCTCATGTCTTTATTTAGTTTCCTCTTATATTAGGACGGTACCTAATTTCTTCATACGCTGTCCCAATGCTTTATGGCATATCCTAAATTTCTTTAAGTCGTTTCCCATTCATTTACACGTTCAATTTCCAATTTTAGTATGTTATTGCCGTAAAAGAAAACGTGCAAACATCAGAACCTTTCTTATCCCTGGTACATGTGGTTCTGAGGCAAAAAGTGTAACTTCCTTCCAAATGGGTAGAGAATTAATTTGGTCTGCTATATGCAACATTGTATTGAGACAATGGATTCATGTGGACAGTACACATCTTCGTGTGTGTGTGTATTTCTTCGAATAGGGCACAGAACTTTTATCTTCAACAGGACTTGTTAACACGTGCAATGACTTAATAACAAGAGTGGCTGAAAACACCACCATAACCACGTTTAAAAAAAGGTTTCACAAAAGCTTCGTTTAAACTTCATGATTGACCTCTATAACGCCTCTGCAATAATATCTATTTATCTCTATCTATCTATCTATCTATCTATCTATATATATATATATATATATATATATATATATATATATATATATATTATATATATGTGTGTGTGTCTGTGTGTGTCTGTGTGTCTGTGTGTTTTCGTCTCAGTTCCCATGTCCCATTATCACAAATTACCTGTAAAGGATTCTGTGATCTGTTGTGAGTTTTTTTTCTGGGAAGAGGGGAGTTGCATGGGGCATTGTGGCAGCGGAAGGACGTGAAAGCTGGAGTATGAGCTGAGGGAAGGGGATGCAGAAGGTATGGGGAGGAGGTATGAGATAAGGGAAAGGTGTAGCAGTTATGGTAAATGGGGTGTGGGAGTTAAGGGGAGGAGGAGTGGGATTTCAGGGAAGAGTGTGGGAGTTAAGAGAGAGACGTGGAGGGGTTTGCGGGAGTGCACGGACCCTCCTGGGGGAAAGTGGTGGTCAAGCCATTAACCTTGACCGTTCTGCCGGCCGCTCTCACCCGCCCCTCCGCCTTTCTTCACCTCCCGTTCTTCTTCATCGTCTTCCGATGGCCGTTCTTCACCTGACGTGCTCTGTCTCGTGTTTTCTTAAGGTCTAATTCATCCTACAGTGCCTTTCCACGCCATTATTTCATGCATTTTCTTCCCTCTTAACATCAATCAGTTTTCTGTCCACTAGCTTACCTAGTTTTTGAATATCCGTTTCTAATCTCCCGTTTTCTAAGTATCCTGCTCATCCCTCGTTTTCTGTGACTTCCCTCCTTTTGTTGCAGCTCTTTGGCTTGCGCTCTTTTAATTTCTTGTTCTGTATCTTCCGATCAGTGATTACTGTTCCCAATCTTCCATTCTTCGTTCCCTCAACTCTGATGTCCGCTCCTTCCTGTTTTCTGTATTCCGCGCGCGGAGTTTCGTTTTCTGGATTCCTTTGTTTCCTGTTCTTTATCCTCCTGTTTCCACTAATCTTTTGATTACTTCCGATCATCCAATCTCTTGTTTATTAATGTTAAATCATCTTCCTATCTGTTTCTTATCTCATGCGTTATCAATCAGTTTAGTTTTTTTTGTTGTTGTTTCGTTTTGTTTTCTGCTTCCTGTTCTAGTCATCTGTTCTGTACCTTTCGTTCTATGATTTATCATTCTACATTCTGCATCAGCTATTATCTTCCATTCTTTATTTCCTGTTCTTCATCTTACCTTCTCTGTCGTGCCATATCTCATACTTCATTTTCCTTTACCCCCATCGTCTATCTTCTGTTATCTATTTTTCGCACCATCCACACTACCTTCCGTTCTCTTTTATTCATTTTCCCCATCTTTATCATCATTCTTCACCTTTTTTCCCCATCTTTATCATCATTCTTCACCTTTCAGTTCTTTATGTCTGTCTCATATCGTCCGTAGGACCATTTTGAGTTTACTAATCCACTTGATTATCACTATTATTCATTGTTGTTCTTCCGTCCCTACAAATGCGTTTTCTTTTGCCCTTTTCTTAAACCCCACCATTATCCAGCTCTTCTTACCTGGATCTTGGGTCTACTTGCATAATTCTCTCTCTCTCTCTCTCTCTCTCTCTCTCTCTCTCTCTCTCTCTCTCTCTCTCTCTCTCTCTCTCTCTCTCTCTGCAAGCTGGCGTCTTTATAGTACCTTTCATTCCTCTCCCGTCACTTTGGTGGTATGTGTTGCTTGCTAACACTCCCAAGTTAACTAACTCCTCAAGAACTAGGTGTACCACCGTATATAGTGGACCAGATCTGGTGGTGTGGCCAGCCAACAGACACTCATACAGCGTAGTATATAATGGTATAGGGCTGCTAGTGGGACCAGACAAAAGATACGCGTAAAGCGTAGTATATAGTGGACTAGGCAGGAACCAACTGCCCCAAACTACCGGTACAATGCAAGCTCCCTATAGTTACCTCACCTCCCACTCCTCTTTGCCAATGTCAATGCCACATCTGGTGAGGCAAGACCCATGTTACTCTCAACACGAATGTTCAAGATGGGAAAACTTTCATCTTTGAGAAACAGTTAGCAATGAATCTCGGCCAAACTAACCCTGCTCACTGCTGAGATGTGAATGTTCCTGAGGGAAAAAAATGAACCGCAATGAAATGTTTTAGACAAATGGAGAGGATGAGTGTAGAGAGAATGACGGAGAACATCACAAGGTCGTTGTGAAAGCAGCTCCTTAAACCATCTGTATGGTATGGACTGTTGGACCCACTCTCCACAACACACTCTGAAACACAATATCATGCCTCCACCCCAACTTGTTGCAGGCATTCACACACGCGCCCTCTATGATAGTTAGGATGATTAAGTGTGTATACATTATGAGACACTCTCTTCTATGGTCACGATACGGGTTCACTATATGTAGCACGTCAAAAGAAGTACTGAGCGTGAAGTGTGTCCAGGGGGAACAACTGCACCACAACTACCTCCTCGGGCGAACCTTGTAACGTGGTCACCAGATCTGCGGTCATCGTCACAATCACAACACAATGTTCTCTTTGACAGCAGACATTGCTGACGATAACACCCGCCACAGCCCATGTCATGCATGACGCTCTTCTCTTGTTATCACTGCTATCGATTTGCTTACAGCCTAACCACCTGTTACGACCTGACTCACTCAACACTCCTCGCCTCCCCACCAACCTCTCCTACCATCGTCGCCTTATCCGACCCCCTTTTTCACAGCAGCTCCACTAATCTCCCCGCACATAACCCCTTCATAACTTCCCTTACCCCAACATCCCCATGATTACCACTGTTCAAGGCCTACCGCGCCCCAAACATCACGTCTCCCCAACTAACTCTCCACCATCACACACTCAAGATCTCTCTCACTCCTAACACAACTAAGCTCGCTACCTATCGACCCCCTCACAGGACATCCCTCACCCCAACATCATTGTTCTCCCCAAAACACGATCTTTTCACTCCAAATGTCACTGTTCTCCCCCACCTACCAATCCCACCATCACCCCTTTATACTATTTCCCCTCACCCCAGCAACAGTAGTCTCCCCATGAACGCTCTATATCTCCCCACATCCGCCCCCACCAACCAACGCCTCTGTCACCACCTCAAATCTCCCACAATATCTCGACCCCGGCCCCCACGTCTACCCAAGAAGGCGCCCCAATATACCCCAGAGAAGCTCGGCCATGACCTCCACCTTGAGCCTTGCACACTTCCTACCACTCCTACAGGCCTTTCACCAGCCATCAGGAGCGGGATTCAAACCCCGGGGCGATTACCACCCGCGGACCTTGTGTCACCCGACCACCACACCAACCAACGGGTGTGCTATCCACCTTGTTCCACACCTCACCGTTAACGGCAGAATCAACACTGTGGAAGACAGATGTACCAGTGCTGCCGGCATCTGTTAACGGACGCAGCTGTTAACAGATGCAGCAATACTTCCTGATACCAACTAACAGATGATACCTACCTACACTGCATCTAACAGATGTACAAAAACTGCATGTTATCAAAAAGGTAACAAATGTCCGAATGGCGTGGCTTACTGGTAACAGAAGCATCAAAATGTCGTGTTATGGGAACGGGTGTATCAACGGTGTTGGATTACTGTTAGCATGTATATAAACGGTGTGGGCTCCTGATAAAAGATGTACTAACTGATACAACAGAAGCTCTGATCATTGCACATTATAAACAAAGCTGTAACATGCGTACTTAAGAAAGCAAACACCAAACAAAAAAACTAACATTGAATCCGCGTCAGGCTGCCTGGCGCAAATAAGTGAGTGTACTGACTTTAGACGAAGCCAAGACTTTTATCTTATTAACATATATCTTTCACGTTCATACATAGGTCAATACTTACTCCTTTTCATACGACACGAAACATTTGATAGAGACGTGAATAACATGGTGCTGGCTAGCGGCCGGCTCTTGGCCAAATCTCCCGCCAAATCGCCGTCCGCTGATTTTCTTTCTTTTTTTTTTTTTTTTATCCCGCTCTTCACCTTTCGGTCTAGTGTCTGCCCCCAGGGTCATACATCATTATCTTGGCGTGGCCAGTCGTTAACCTGGGAGCGGGTATTCATAACATGCTGGCAAAAAGGCACATAACACCGGTCCTAAAGTAAGTGTTGCTGAAGGGAGATGAAACCGTCAACTGTGAGAACTACAGACTTGTTCCTCAACGTTTCAGTTCTGACACTTTAATGAATTAAATACAAATCTTGCACTTTCAAATATCTGTAATGATCGCTTCGTTGTTGCATTTCACGGACGCTGGAAATCAGCTGAACAATGTACTGGCCAAATTAATCGCACGTCACTTTGAGAGTAGACTTGAGACAATGGCGGCTATCATTTCAACGCTGTGAAACCTCCACATGCATAATGAGAGTGTATGTGGTCTTAGAATTATCCACCCAAAGAAAGTGTTTAAAGATTTTTCGGTTAGCAGATGTTAACTCTGACGGCCTTAAAGACCCCATTAGTTGATAGATCTGTAGCCCAAACAACCAACCAACCAACTTCTTCATCTCCCAAATTATCTTGTTAAGGCTTTCCATTTAATTTTCAAGTCACAGAAATATACCAGAGTTACTATTAATGACACATACAGAAGCAGTAACAGACTGCATACTTGCCCCTCTCTCCAAAACTCTTGCTTTCACCTCCCTAACAACCACATCCATATACAAATTAAACAATCATGGAGACATCACACACCCCTGCCGCAAACCGACATTCACTGGGAACCAATCACTTTCCTCTCTTCCTACTCGTACACTTGCCTTACATCCTTGATAAAAAAATTTTACTGCTTCTAGCAACTTGCCTCCCACACCATATATTCTTAACACCTTCCACAGATCATTGCTATCAACTCTATCATATGCATTCTCCAGATCCATAAATGCTACATAGAAATCCATGTTTTTCTAAGAATTTATCACCTACATTCTTCAAAGCAAACACCTGATCCACACATCCTCTACCACTTCTGAAACCACACTGCTCTTCCCCAATCTGATGCTCTGTACATGCCTTCACCCTCTCAATCAATACCCTCACATATAATTTCCCAGGAATATTCAACAAACATATACCTCTATAATTTGAGCACTCACCTTCATCCCTTTTGCCTTTGTACACTGGTACTATGAATGTATTCCGCCAATCCTCAGGCACCTCACCATGAGCCATACATACATTAAATATCCTTATCAACCAGTTAACAACACAGTCACCCCCTTTTTTTAATAAATTCCAGTGCAATACCATCCAAACCCGCCGCCTTGATAGCTTTCATCTTCCCCAAAGCTTTCACTACCTCTCACTTGGCACACCTCCTCGACCAAAACACCCTATACCTGCCACCCACTCTATCATTTAACATATTCAACAAACCTTCAAATAACTCACCCCATCTTCTCACATCACCACGACTTGTTCTTACCTCCCTATTAGCCCCCTTCACCAAAGTTACCAATTGTTCCCTTGTCTTACGCACTTTATTTACCTCCTTCCAAAACATCTTTTTATTCTCCCTAAGTGTTAATGATACTCTCTTACCCTAACTCTCATTTGCCCTCTTTTTCACTTCTTGCACCTTTCTCGAGCTCCTGCCTCTTTCTTTTATGCATCTCCCAGTCATTTGCACTATTTCCCTGCAAAACTCGTCCAAATGCCTCTCTCTTCTCTTTCACTAATAATCTTACTTCTTCATCCCACCACTCACTACCCTTTCTAATCTGCCCACCTCCCACGCTTCTCATGCCACAAGCATCTTTTGCGCAAGCCATCACTGCTTCCCTAAATACATCCCAATCCTCCCCCACTCCCCTTACGTCAATTGCTCTCACCTTTTTCCATTCTGTACTCAGCCTCTTTTGGTACTTCCTAACACAAGTCTCCTTCCCAAGCTCACTTACTCTCACCACTTTCACCCAAATATTCTCTCTTATTTTCTGAAAGCCTCTACAAGTCTTCACTTTCGCCTCCACAAGACAATAATCAGACATCCCTCCAGTTGCACCTCTCAGCACATTAACATCCAAAAGTCTCTCTTTCACGCGCCTATCAAATAGCACGTAATTCAGTAACGATCTCTGGCCATCTCTCCTACTTAAATATATATATATATATATATATATATATATATATATATATATATATATATATATATATATATATGTATATATATATATATATATATATATATATATATATATATATATATATATATATATATATATATATATATATTTTTCTTTTCTTTCATACTATTCGCCATTTCCCGCATTAGCGAGGTAGCGTTAAGAACAGAGGACTGGGCCTTAGAGGGAATATCCTCACCTGGCCCCCTTCTCTGTTCCTTCTTTTGGAAAATTAAAAAAAAAAAAAAAAAAAAAAAAAAAAAAAAAAAACGAGAGGGGAGGATTTCCAGCCACCCGCTCCCTCCCCTTTTAGTCGCCTTCTACGACACGCAGGGAATACGTGGGAAGTATTCTTTCTCCCCTATATATATATATATATATATATGTATATATATATATATATATATATATATATATATATATATATATATATATATATATATATATATATATTATTCTATGTTTATTATACTTTGTCACTGTCTCCCGCGTTAGCGAGATAGCGCAAGGAAACAGACGAAAGAATGGCCCAACCCACCCACATACATATGTATATACATAAAAGTCCACACACGCAAATATACATACCTATACATCTCAACGTATATACATATATACACATGTACATAATTCATACTGTCTACCCTTATTCTTTCCCGTCGCCACCCCGCCACACATGAAATGACATCCCCCTCCCCCCGCACGTGCGCGAGGTAGCGCTAGGAAAAGACACAAAGGCCACATTCGTTCACACTCAGTCTCTCGCTATCATGTATAATGCACCGAAACCACAGCTCCCTTTCTACATCCAGGCCCCACAAAACTTTCCATGGTTAACCCCATACACTTTACATGCCCTGGTTCAATCCATTGACAGCGCGTCGACCCCGGTATACCACATCATTCCGATTCGCTCTATTCCTTGTATATATATATATATATATGTATATATATATATATATATATATATATATATATATATATATATATATATATATATATATATATATATATATATATTCCTATGAGTCCACAGGGAAAATGAAACACGATAAGTTCCCAAATGAGTTTTTGTGTAAGAATCACATCATCAAGTGAGATACAAGAAATATAACGCACATACATACCTATACATCTCAAGGGATACATATATATACACACATAGACATATACATATATACACATGTACATAATTCACACTGCCTGCCCTTATTCATTCCTCGTCGCCACCCCGCAATACATGAAATAAGAACCCCTTCCCCCGCATGTGCGCGAGGTAGCACTAGGAAAAGACAACAAAGGCCACATTCGTTCTCACTCAGTCTCTAGCTGTCATGTATAATGCACCGAAACCACAGCTCCCTTTCCACATCCAGGCCCCACAAAACTTTCATTGGTTTACCCCAGACGCTTCACATGCCCTGATTCAATTCATTAATTGCACGTCGACCCTGGTATACCACATCGTTCCAATTCCCTCTCTTCCTTGCACGCCTTTCATCCTCCTGCATGTTCAGGCCCCGATCACTCAAAATCTCTTTCACTCCATCTTTCCACCTCCAATTTGGTCTCCCACTTCTCCTCGTTCCCTCCACCTCTGACACATATATCCTTTTTGTCAATCTTTCCTCACTCATTCTCTCCATGTAACCAAACCTTTTCAAAACACCCTCTTCTGTTCTCTCAACCACACTCTTTTCATTACCGCACATCTCTCTTACAGTTTCATTACTTACTCGATCAAACCACCTCACATCAAATATTGTCCTCAAACATCTCATTTCCAGAATATCCACCTTCCTCCGCACAACTCTCTCTATAGCCCACGCCTTGCAACCATATAACATTGTCGGTACCACTATTCCTTTAAACATACCCATTTTTGCTTTCCATGATAACGTTCTCCCCTTCCACACATTTTTCAATGCTCCCAGAACTTTCGCCCCCTCCTCCACCCTTTGACTTACTTCCGCTTCCATGGTTCCATCCGGTGCCAAATCCACTCCCAGATATCTAAAACACTTCACTTCCTCCAGTTTTTTTCCATTGAAACTTACCTCTCAATTGACTTGTCCCTCAACCCTACTGTATTTAATAACTTTACTCTTATTCACATTTATTCAAAGCTTTCTTCTTCCACACACTTTACCAAACTCAGTCACCAGCTTCTGCAGTTTCTCACCCGAATCAGCCACCAGCGATGTATCACCAGCGAACAACAACTGACTCACTTCCCAAGCTCTCTCATCCACAACAGACTGCATACTTGCCCCTCTCTCCTAAACTCTTGCATTCACCTCACTGACAACCTCATACATAAACAAATTAAACAGCTATGGAGACATCACGCACCCCTGCCACAAACGGACATTCACTGAGAACCAATCACTTTCCTTCCTGCTAGTACACATGCCTTACATCCTCGATAAAAACTTTTCACTGCTTCTAAGAACTTGCCTCCCACACCATATATTCTTAATACCTTAATATATATATATATATATATATATATATATATATATATATATATATATAGAGAGAGAGAGAGAGAGAGAGAGAGAGAGAGATATTTCCAAAATTCTTGCATTCACCTCCCTAACAACCCCATCCATAAACAAATTAAACAACCATGGAGACATCACACACCCCTGCCGCAAACCTACATTCACTGAGAACCAATCACTTTCCTCTCTTCCTACACGTACACATGCCTTACATCCTCGATAAAAACTTTTCACTGCTTCTAACAACTTGCCTCCCACACCATATATTCTTAATACCTTCCACAGAGCATCTCTATCAACTCTATCATATGCCTTCTCCAGATCCATAAATGCTACATACAAATCCATTTGCTTTTCTAAGTATTTCTCACATACATTCTTCAAAGCAAACACCTGATCCACACATCCTCTACCACTTCTGAAACCACACTGCTCTTCCCCAATCTGATGCTCTGTACATGCCTTCACCCTCTCAATCAATACCCTCCCATATAATTTACCAGGAATACTCAACAAACTTATACCTCTGTAATTTGCCTTTGTACAATGGCACTATGCACGCATTCCGCCAATCCTCAGGCACCTCACCATGAGTCATACATACATCAAATAACCTTACCAACCAGTCAACAATACAGTCACCCCCTTTTCTAATAAATACCACTGCAATACCATCCAAACCTGCTGCCTTGCCGGCTTTCATTTTCCGCAAAGCTTTTACTACCTCTTCTCTGTTTACCAAATCATTTTCCCTAACCCTCGCACTTTGCACACCACCTCGACCAAAACACCCTATATCTGCCACTCTATCATCAAACACATTCAACAAACCTTCAAAATACTCACTCCATCTCCTTCTCACATCACCACTACTTGTTATCACCTCCCCATTTGCGCCCTTCACTGAAGTTCCCATTTGCTCCCTTGTCTTACGCACTTTGTTTACCTCCTTCCAGAACATCTTTTTATTCTCCCTAAAATTTAATGATACTCTCTCACCCCAACTCTCATTTGCCCTTTTTTTCACCTCTTGCACCTTTCTCTTGACCTCCTGTCTCTTTCTTTTATACGTCTCCCACTCAATTGCATTTTTTCCCTGCAAAAATCGTCCAAAAGCCTCTCTCTTCTCTTTCACTAATACTCTTACTTCTTCATCCCACCACTCACTACCCTTTCTAATCAACCCACCTCCCACTCTTCTCATACCACAAGCATCTTTTGCGCAATCCATCACTGATTCCCTAAATACATCCCATTCCTCCCCCACTCCCCTTACTTCCATTGTTCTCACCTTTTTCCATTCTGTACTCAGTCTCTCCTGGTACTTCCTCACACAAGTCTCCTTCCCAAGCTCACTTACTCTCACCACCCTCTTCACCCCAACATTCACTCTTCTTTTCTGAAAACCCATACAAATCTTCACCTTAGCCTCCACAAGATAATGATCTGACATCCCTCCAGTTGCACCTCTCAGCACATTAACATCCAAAAGTCTCTCTTTCGCGCGCCTGTCAATCAACACGTAATCCAATAACGCTCTCTGGCCATCTCTCCTACTTACATAAGTATACTTATGTATATCTCGCTTTTTAAACCAGGTATTCCCAATCATCAGTCCTTTTTCAGCACATAAATCTACAAGCTCTTCACCATTTCCATTTACAACACTGAACACCCCATGTATACCAATTATTCCCTCAACTGCCACATTACTCACCTTTGCATTCAAATCACCCAACACTATAACCCGGTCTCGTGCATCAAAACCACTAACACACTCATTCAGCAAGTATGAAGTCTGCTGGGGATGAGAGAGCTTGGGAAGTGAGTCAGTTGTTGTTCGCTGATGATACAGCGCTGGTGGCTGATTCATGTGAGAAACTACAGAAGCTGGTGACTGAGTTTGGTAAAGTGTGTGAAAGAAGAAAGTTAAGAGTAAATGTGAATAAGAGCAAGGTTATTAGGTACAGTAGGGTTGAGGGTCAAGTCAACTGGGAGGTGAGTTTGAATGGAGAAAAACTGGAGGAAGCGGAAGTGGATCATAGGGTGGGGGAGGGGGCGAAAATTCTGGGAGCCTTGAAGAATGTGTGGAAGTCGAGAACATTATCTCGGAGAGCAAAAATGGGTATGTTTGAAGGAATAGTGGTTCCAACAATGTTGTATGGTTGCGAGGCGTGGACTATGGATAGAGTTGTGCGCAGGAGGATGGATGTGCTGGAAATGAGATGTTTGAGGACAATGTGTGGTGTGAGGTGGTTTGATCGAGTAAGTAACGTAAGGGTAAGAGAGATGTGTGGAAATAAAAAGAGCGTGGTTGAGAGAGCAGAGGAGGGTGTTTTGAAATGGTTTGGTCACATGGAGAGAATGAGTGAGGAAAGATTGACCAAGAGGATATATGTGTCGGAGGTGGAGGGAACGAGGAGAAGAGGGAGACCAAATTGGAGGTGGAAAGATGGAGTGAAAAAGATTTTGTGTGATCGGGGCCTGAACATGCAGGAGGGTGAAAGGAGGGCAAGGAATAGAGTGAGTTGGAGCGATGTGGTATACCGGGGTTGACGTGCTGTCAGTGGATTGAATCAGGGCATGTGAAGCGTCTGGGGTAAACCATGGAAAGCTGTGTAGGTATGTATATTTAAGTGTGTGGACGTATGTATATACATGTGTATGGGGGTGGGTTGGGCCATTTCTTTCGTCTGTTTCCTTGCGCTACCTCGCAAACGCGGGAGACAGCGACAAAAAAAAAAATATATATATATATATATATATATATATATATATATATATATATATATATATATATATATATTATTTTTTTTTTCAAACTATTCGCCATTTCCCGCGTTAGCGAGGTAGCGTTAAGAACAGAGGACTGGGCCTTTGAGGGAATATCCTCACCTGGCCCCCTTCTCTATTCCTTCTTTTGGAAAATTAAAAAAAAAAAAACGAGATGGGAGGATTTCCAGCCCCCCGCTCCCTCCCCTTTTAGTCGCCTTCTACGACACGCAGGGAATACGTAGGAAGTATTCTTTCTCCCCTATCCCTAGGGATTATATATATATATATATATATATATATATATATATATATATATATATATATATATATATATATATATATATACATATTATCTTATATTTATTACACTTTGTCGTTGTCTCCCGCTTTAGCGAGGCAGAATAAGGAAACAGAGAAAAGAATGGCCCAACCCTACCACATACACATGTATATACATACACGTCCACACACAGCACATATACATATACATATATACCTATACATCTCAATGTGAGGATATTCCCTCAGTGGCCCAGTTCTCTGTTCTTAACGCTACCTCGCTAACGCGGGAAATGGCGAAGTTTAAAAAAAAAAAAAGACATATACACATATACACATGTACATAATTCATACTGTCTGCCCTTATTCATTCCAGTCGCCACCCCGCCACACATGAAATGACAACCCCCTCCCCCCCGCGTGTGCGCGAGATAGCGCTAGGAAAAGACAACAAAGGCCACATTCGTTCACACTGTCTCTAGCTGTCATGTAAAATGCACCGAAACCACAGCTCCCTTTCCATATCCAGGCCCTACAAAACTTTCCATGGTTTACCCCAGACGCTTCACATGCCCTGGTCTGGTTCAATCCTCTGACAGCACGTCGATCCCGGTATACCACATCGTTCCAGTTCACTCTATTCCTTGTGTGTGTGTGCGTATATATATATATATATATATATATATATATATATATATATATATATATATATATATATATATATATACAGGGCTCAGTTTCCCTTGCCGTCTCAGATGACACCAACAAAAGAAAGCTCTCCCTCGTCCAGTGTTGACGGATGGAAGAGCTTACAGCTGTACAAAGAGAGACTCCCACATGCATGTCCCCGGCCTGACACCACCTTTCTCCCCTCGCCTCGAACTCACAAGATCTACGAAGACAGATTTCTTCTGTAAATCATAGACAAGTTCCCTCATAACTGACTGAGTTCCACCCACAGGTTATAGACAATCTCCCCCATATGTTGTCGAGTCTCTCTCTCTCCCATGAGTTACAGCGTCTCTCACATCTCCCCTATATGTTGTCTACTCTCCCTCCCACAAGTTACAGTGTGTCCCCTAAATTTTCCCCCATATGTTGTCTAGTCTTCCTCCCATAAGTTACAGTGTTTCCCCTCTTGAGCTCTCTTTCTCAATCTCTCTCTCTCTCTCTCTCTCTCCCGTGGCCCCAGGTGGCAGGACATTTGTTCCTGCAGGAGCCACCGGCGAGGAATGTCCTCTGGCGAATGGGCTTCAACCACTTGCCCAAACACGCGGACGATGACTACCTCATCTGCCAAGAGAAGCCCAATGCGCGCTGCAGGCCGTGTGGGGACAGTGCCGACACCCCGGTCAAACACCGTCACGAAGCGGGAGGTGACTGGGCCAACGGCATCATCTCCAGGACCTACACCATCGGCCAGGCAAGTCCCCCCAACCCCCCATCCTCCCACACCTAAATACCTGTTGATCACTACTACCACCACCCTCTCCTGTCCCTTCCCCACCATCCTTCCTACCCCAAAACACACACACACACACACACACACACACACACACACACAAACACGTGTTGCAGATATTGGCGTCACACACCCCGCCTCCACCACAGGTATTGGAGATAAGCTGTTTCACCATCCTGTATACCCCTTACCCTCTCCACAGGTGTACTATCATCCCCCTCCCCTTTCCACCCTCACTCTTGCACCACCACCTATAATGGTATTGTCCCACATTACCTCTCGCACCATCCCGTCACTGAATCAACGCTCTTAAATCCACCATCCACCACAATCCTTCTTTGCCCCCTACACTGTATTCCACTATCCTCCTCCCACCACTTTCCCTCCCTGTAACCACAATCCCCCCCCCCCCCCTGCAGTCCCCTCGCCAAACTAACCGGTTCCTCCTTCTCTACCACCAGACAGTGGACGTCCACGTGAACGTGACGCGGAGCCATGGAGGCACCGTGGACTTCAAGTTGTGTCCCCATAACGACTTAACCTCACCCGTCGAACAGGGCTGCCTCGACCAGTGAGTCTTACCGTTTTCTGTTGCTGTTTTCCATCAATTTACTTCACACCTACGTATCTCAAAACTCTAATAGCATTATTCCTTCCATCTCTCATCAGAAACATAATGCTCAGTGTTCCTTTGTTCTTCCTCGAAACACATATTGCATCTATTCATCGCCGCGTTCGCCTCACCGTCCCATCGTCCTCCCGTCAACATCCCATACTCCCATCCGCTTTCGTATCCTATCCTCAATCTAGCCGCAATACAAAACCTTACGCCTATCCATTCCATATGCATGGTATCTTACACCTCATTATTATTTCGTCGTACCGCTTTATACTCTCGATGTTTCATTTCATATCCTGTCTGTCCAACACCCGCTTCCTCATGGTCAGTTCCTTTCGACATATTCCATAATTGTACGATATGTCCAGCGGGCAAGTCCAACTTGGACAGTCTACCCAGAGCAGTAAAAGGGATCTAACCCCTATTCAGTATCCTAACACTACGTATAATCTCCTTACTAATCAGATCCATAACATCCTAAGTATACCTAATGTACACTCAAGAGTCACGCAATTACATAGTTACCGAAATATTGCTTTCTCATTGTTCGCATGCACTGATAGCAATCAGCCCTACCTGCATAGATGACATATTTCTTTTTCAGGACCCAGTTCTCCATCATTCATCTTTTTGCTTTTTTTTTTCTCCTCCATGAATCTTTTCAAGCGCAAAAGCCTATGCATGCTCGCCGGCAACATCCACTCTCCTATCCGGTTATAATCCATGATCAACATTCAGACCAAGTAACGTCTGACACAGTCATCTACAGACAGTCAAATAGGATACAACTGCCTTCATCAGTCTCCCCAACCCCTTCCACAACCTACCGTGCTCTTGTAAACTTGATCTTGTAAAAACACCGTTAACAAACCCTCCTCTCTCAAGAAGAATTTTACGCCCTAATATTACACTATGTCTGATTGTATCCACCTAACTTCTCAACTCCAGCTTCATTCCTATGATCATCCTAATTTGTCCAAGCTAGGTTAATTATGGGCCAGTTTTGAATTACCTGTACACGACCTCTCTCTCTCTCTCTCTCTCTCTCTCTCTCTCTCTCTCTCTCTCTCTCTCTCTCTCTAGTTTTCGTTGTTGTCCTCAACTCACAACAAATTACTTTATTTCCATTTCTTTGCCTGAAAACTTTCCCATTTTCTACCGATTTGCTTCGAGTCCACCATATTTTGCCTCCATCCTTCAAATTCTTCTCTACTCTTTTTCCAGTTTTAAGTCCACTTTCTAATGCACTTTTATCCACTCTCACCAGCGGAAAGCACACTTCTTTTGTCTACATTTAACTCCCGTTTTCTCTGTCAACCTGTTTTCCTCCCATAATCAATTTTATCAAACGATACTAAACAACACTGAAACGTTGCCTATTGTACACCAGGGACAAAAAAACGTTAACTACTGTACACCAGGAACAATAAAACTTTTACTACTGTACACCAGGAACAATAAAACATTAACTACTGTACACCAGGAACAATAAAACGTTAACTACTGTACACCAGGAGCAATGAAACGTTAACTACTGTACACCAGGAACAATAAAACTTTAACTACTGTACACCGTGAACAATAAAACGTTAACGACTGTACACCAAGAACAACGAAACGTTAACTACTGTACACCAAGAACAATAAAACGTTAACTACTGTACACCAAGAACAATGAAACGTTAACTACTGTACACCAGGAACAATGAAACGTTAACTACTGTACATCAGGAACAATGAAACGTTAACTACTGTACACCAGGAACAATGAAACGTTGACTACTGTACACCAGGAACAATAAAACGTTAACTACTGTACACCAGGAACAATAAAACGTTAACTACTGTACACCAGGAACAATAAAACGTTAATTACTGTACACCAGGAACAATAAAACGTTAACTTGCACACCAGGTACAATGAAACTCTGACTCTTGTACATCAACGCTGGCACGTTGACTAATGTACATCTACAACAATGAAAAGTTGACCAGTGTCCACCAAAACAATGAGACGTTACATATGTCCACCAAAACAATGAAATGTTGATTAATGTCAACCAAAACAACGAAACGTAGACTGATTTCCACCAAACAATGAAACGACTGTCCACAAAAACAATGAAAAGCCGACCAATGACCACCAGAACAATGAAACGCAGCCTGCCTAATGCCTACCAACACAATGATATGGTGGTTGATGTCCACCAAAACCATGAAATATTACCTAATTTCCACCAAACCAATAAAACGTTGCCTAATGTCTAAAAAAAAAAACAATGAAACGAAAACAGTAAAACGTTGTCTAACGTCCACCAAAACAATAAAACATTGAGTAATGTCCACCAGAACAATGAAACAGTGGGAAATGCACACTAAAACAATTCATGAAACGTTGACTTACGTGCGCCGATCTCTCAGATGCTGATTGATGTACACCACAAGTCAAATGCTGAGTACAACAGGAAGGAAATGTTCACCACCATACAAAACCTGTCACAGGTTCTTAGTAAACACTTACGATTCGTTCCCCTGGAGGCATGTCAGGGAAAAACTCTCTCTTTCACATCAAGTGGAGTCAAGAAACACCACAAGTCAATGTTCCCTGCTGCACACTCAACTAGCCAAAATGTTCAGATCATACTTTCAGCAAGCTACCATGTCAGTCAGTCATACGCTCAGCAAGCTACCATCTGTCAGTCAGTCAGTCAGTTAGGTGTGTTCAGCAGGCCAATATGTTATTCAGCCAGGTGTGTTCAGCAAGTCACATGTGTCAGTTACGTGTGTTCAGAAAGCCAATATGTTCAGTCAGGTGTGTTCAGCTAGCCACATTTATCAGTCAGTCAGGTACGTTCAGCAAGCCACATGTGTCAGTTACGTGTGTTCAGAAAGCCAATATGTCGTTCAGTCAGGTGTGTTCAGCAAGCCACATCTATCAGTCAGTCAGGTATGTTCAGCAAGCCACATTTGTTAATCAGTCAGCTCTGTTAAGCCAGCCACATTTGTTAGGCAGTCGGCTGTGTTAAGCTAAAATCATGTCAGTCATTAAGGTGTGTTCAGCAAGCCACATGTCACTCAGTCAGGTGTGGTCAGCAAGCCACATGTCAGTCAAGTGTGTTCAGCAAGCAACATTTGTCAGTCAGATGTGTTCAGCAAGCCACATGTCAGTCAGTCAAGTGTGTTCAGCAAGCCACATCTGTCGGTCAGTCAGGTGTGTTCAAGCCACATCTATCAGTCAGTCAGGTGTGTTAGCCAGCCGCATGTCAGTCAGTCAGGTGTGTCTAGCAAGCCACATCTGCCAGTCAATCAGGTGTGTTCAGCAAGACACATCTGCCAGTCAGTCATGTGTATTCAGCAAGCCACATCTGTCAGTCAGTCAGATGTGGTCAGCAAGCCACATATGTCGGTCATTCATGTGTATTCAGCAAGCTACATGTCAGTTAGTCAGGTGTGTTCAGCAAGCCACATTTGTCACTTAGACAGGTGTGTTCAGCAAGCCACATGTCAGTTAATCAGGAGTTATCAACAAGCCACATGTCAGTCAGGTGTATTCAACAATCCACATGTCAGTTCGTCAGGTGTATTCAGCAGGCTACATCAGTCATTCAGTTAGGAGTGTTCGACAGGCCACATTTGCCACTCAGTCAGGTGTGTTCAGCAAGCCACATGTCAAGTCAGGTGTGTTCAGCAACCTACATCATTCAGTCAATCAGGTGTATTCAGCAAGCCACATTTGTTGGTTACTCAGGAGTGTTCAGCAAGCCACATGTCAGTCATTCAGGTGTGATCAGCAAGCCACACCCATCATTAAGGCAGATGTGGCAAACAAGCTACATCTATCAATCAGTCAGATGTGTACAGCAAACCATATCTTTGTCAGTCAGTCAGGAGTGTTTGACAGGCCACGTCTGTCAGTCATTCAGGTGTGTTGAGTAAGCTACAATCTGTCAAATGTTCACAGGAACAAGTCTCAAGGCATATATATTCATCAGGTTATCTCTAAAAATCAGAACTATTCATGCTTCTCTGGACATCTCTCTTTCTCCTCAACCTATCTCATTCACACTCCCCCTCTCCCACCTCAGACACCATGCACACAAATTCCTCCTTCATAACCAATTGTCATCCCTTTTAACCTCCCTGTAACTCACTACAGGTACCCCCTGCAGATCGTGGGTCACAGGGGAAACAAGGTGAGCCTTTCAGCGGCCTACGACGACAAGGAACAACTCCACCTTCAAGTCAAGCTGCCCCCAGGCGTCACCTGTGATCAGTGTGTCCTGCAGATGACCAACATAGCAGGTGGGTCAGAGGATTAAGTCAAGAGCTGGGTGCAGATCAGGGTTCAAAAAGTGTTTGAGTATCATCTCATGAGGTGTTGGTAAGTCGGGGTTATCTCCAGTCTTCAACCATTGCCAGATCAGACGTCACCTCCATGCCAGTCGTTGGTCCCCTATAGATGGTTCAGCAACTGAAATGTGTGAGTCAGAGATCAATTTCTACTTTGTGCTGGGGTCAGCTATAAGAGGGCAGATTCTAGTAAGGTTCTTGGTCAAGGGGTGACTGAATCAGATCAGGGTTTACTGGTTTAGATGAAGCACCAACTACCTTAGCATTTTGGCCGAAACAAGTCAAAAATTAATGGTACTCTTGCTCATATGAAATGTCAACTAAACCTGTACATCAGACCAGGGTTCATTAGTCCCCACACAGTTAAACGACCATTCCTACTGAACGCTGTCGAGCGATTACCAGTGCCTAAATAACATCAGGGATAAAATGAAGTTGGGTCTGGTCAAAGATGAACTGCAGCTCTAACGGTTTGGAGGCTAACTGTTGCCAAGACACATCAGGAATTACCGATGACTGAATCAGGTCATGAGTCATGAAAAAGAGAAATTTTGCTGGGGACTAATTAAGCAAGGATAAGACTAAGGATCAGAAGTGGCCTGGGTGGGTCAGAGTTTGAGTGGGTGGATTAAGTCAACACTAAGCTGTTGCTGGGTTTGGCCAAAGGTCATCTTGCCAAACAGTGATGTAGAAGACAGACACGGCTGAATTTGAGTTCGAATAAGTGTTGGGTAGCTTGGTGTAATCAAATTTCAACTAAAAGTGATTCCTGTCGGAGAATCAGTTGCTAGTAGTTGTGGTTGTAGGTCAAGACTGGTCAAAGGACCAACTGTAATTGGGACAGGTCAGGATTTAAAGGGGACTCTGACACATCAGTTGACAACAAAAGCTGAGTTAGTCAAGGTTCAGCAGTAGCTAGGTCATCACGGGTCAACTGGCGCCCATTCAGCTTTTATTTGCTGCCTGTAATCCCTGCATGCACATTATCCATTCCTTTATTCAAAGGAAGTGTGATAACCTCTCCACATCATCCAGTGATAGATCTTTCTGGTCTTAGGTAAGGGCATCTCTACCAACTTTTGTTGCTCTCCCTTCACTTTTCCGCTCCAGCAGTACTATAGCTGTCTCTTCCACAGACAAAGCAACACTCTTTGGTTTCCATTTCTTCTCTAACTCCACCTTGGATGACTCTAACACTCCTTCACTCCCTGATGCTCCTCTTACTAATCCTATGCCCCTTCCCATAATATCTTTTTATACTGTCAGGAAAGCACTTCTATCTCTGGACACAAGCAAGGCTTATGGCCCTGATGGCATCCATCCCCAGACACTGAAAAAGATTGCCTTTGAACTCACATTGTGCTTGCTTATCTGTTCCATTTCTTTAAAAACCAAACTTTTCCTTTTCCTTGGAAGCATGCATTGATACATCGAATCCCCAAGAAGGGTGACTGTTCTGATCCCTCTAACTACTGTCCTATTGCTTTGTCATCTACCATTCCCAAAGTCTCTGAATCCCTCCTCAGCTCCCATATCCTTAAACACTTTGAATATCATAATCTTCTCCCTGATCACAAATATGGCTTCCATAAGGTAAGATCCACTGGTGATATTCTTTCATATCTTAAAGATGTCTGGTCATCATCCCTGAAAGATCTTGGGGAGTCATTTATAGTTGCCCTTGACATATCTAAGGCTTCAGACAGGGTTTGGCATCAGGGTCTCATCTCTATGCTCCCCTCTTTTAGCTTCCCTCCCTCACTCTGCTCTCTCATATCTAGCTTCCTGTCTGGCCATCTTTCTCTGTGGTTGTTGATGAATCAGCCTCCCCCACTTTTCTACATCAACAGCAGTGTCCCTCAAGGTTCTGTCCTGTCCCCCTACACTTTTTCTTCCTTTTTCTCAATAACTTCCTCTTCTCCACAAATAATCCAATGCACTCATAAGCTGACGACTCAACACTGCATTCATCCACATCCTTTAATTCTGCTCTCTCTTCTCTCACTCAATCTAAATCTCGTCTCGACACAGCCTCCTCAATAAATTCTGACCTTAAGAGGACAGCTCAGTGGAGTACACAAAATCTAAGTTTAATGCCTCCAAGACCCAGTTTCTATCCATCTGTCGAAAACTCCTCACAACTCTCATCCCTCCTTTGACAGTTCTGTAATTCCACCTTTCTGACTCAATGAACATACTTGGTATTACTGAAACATCCACTCTTTCTTGGAAACCCACATCACAGGAATAGCTAAGTCTGCCTCTAAGAAACTGGGTGTCCTGTTTAGATGTCGAAACTTCTCTTCAGAACAGTTGCTCTTTTTATACAAGGGATTGATTTGTCCTTATATGGAGTACTGCTCTCATATTTGAGGTGGTTCTAGCTCTGCATCCTTACTTGACAGTTGAGTCAAAAACGATCCGCCTTATAAAATGTTCCAGGCTAACTTCCAAACCTGACCCCCCTCGCCCAACGCCACAATGTTGGTTCACTTTCCCTCTTTTATAGGTGTTACTTTGGTTTTCGCTCATGACAGATGGCTGCTTGTGTACCCATACCACTAGCTAGACCATGCAATACTCGGCAAGCTGCTGTGTCATGTGATTACTGTGTGTCCATCAGCAACTCGAGTGAGGGCCATTTTGATACCTGCTTCTTTCCCTGCATGTCAAAGCTTTGGAACTCTCTACTCTCTCATGTCTTTCCCAATAACTATAACCTGGCACATTCTAAATGACAGATTTTTCACCTCAAAAATTTGTAAATACTTTCCCTTGTCTTCTCTTCTTCCATTTCATGCTTCTTTCTGTATTTCAATTAAGGCCCAGCTTTGATGTGGACTTTTTTGTCTGTGACTAGAGCCTTCAACATAAAAAAAAAAGTCGTGGCTCACTGCAGTCAAGGGGTAAATTCTAGATGTACTAAGTTAAAAACTATAGCTCACTACAGTAGAAGGTTAACTCTAGATGTACCAGGTTACAAGTCATGGATCAACTGTGAATGAGTGAGATCAGCTGTCAGATGTACATGGCTTTTGTTAGAAATAAACTGTAGCTAGATTGCAGTTAAGGTTTAACTGCTGGGTGCATCTGAGGATCAGTTAATGCTGTGCCTGGTCAGGGGTCAGATGAGGCTGTGTTGTCGTCAGCTGTAGTTATGTCATATTGGAGTCAACAATGAAAAGGTCAGGTCAGAAATCAAATGTGTTGGGTCAGGTCAAGGGTTAAATGTACAATGGACGGAGAGCCAGTGTGTGTCAGATCAGAGAGGTAAACTGTGTAAATTAGTGGTCTCCTTTGGCTGGGTTAGGCAGGTCAACAGCTGCTGGGTAAGGCCATGAGTAAGCAGGTGAAAAGTCCATTGAGATTGCATCAAAATAAGGTTCACCTGTTCCTGAGTCTGGTTAGAGGTCAATTTAAAGGCAAGCCAAGTAAAGGAAACACACAGGTAAGTTAGCCTACAGCAGCTAAAACAGGTCTAGGATAAGCTTGAAAAAAAAGGGGTCTTGTTAAAAGCAGCTTCAAATGGGTTTCACTAGGGATCAACTGGCAATACACACCAGGTGTCAGCTGTGAAGGAGTCAGGTCAGAGATCAAATACAAGTGGGTCTACTACAAGTGTGTTACAGTAGGAGTGGGTCTACTGCAAATGGGTCAGATCATCATTTAATTGTAGCATGGTCATCTTAGGGTTCAATATATGTGCCAACTGTGGTTAGATTATCAACAGTTGATTATAAATGGATCATATATGGGGATTATTTCACCAGGGTAAGATCATGCATTCATGTCAGGTGGGTGTCACTATAGACAGGTATAACTCATGGTTATGTATGGCTGGATTAAGTGCTAACTGTTGCAGGACCAGGTAAAAGATAATTGTATATGATTCCTAACAAGGGTCAGATGTGGCTGGATTAAGTCTAAAGTCTGCCATAAGCAGGTTACGGTAGAGATCATCATTGGCTATGTGAGGCCAGTGAACAACTAAAGCTGATTCAGGAAAAAAGATAGGTTTGGAGCAGAGAATCAACAGCAGCTAGATCACATCAGTGGTCAGGTGGAGAGGCATTAGATTAGGGGGCACGTTTTATCTGGTTTTAGTTATGAGTCAACTGTAACTAAGTAAGGTGCAGTTAGATGTAGTGAAAATAGCCCAGGGCAAAGATAGAGTAAGGTGTAGCTGATCTAATCACCAGTCAACCACTATTGGGTTAAATCATAGAACAATCATTCCTGATTTTGGTCATTGGGTCACTTGAGTAGCTAAATATATTACACTTCAGCTATAGCTGGATTAGTTTATGCATAAGCTGTGTATCACTGTATCTCATAATGTCCTCATCTCCAACAATAAATATTTCAGTCACTAATATTATCTTATACATATTTTCATTATCTTATATCTATATATGTCTATATACATGTCAACATTATATCTGGTACAGATCAATTCAAGCCAAAGAAGGTAATGTTCCGCAACTGTGCTGATATTGCCATTCTGGGCAATGCCAAGACCCACATGGCAGGTGGGCCACCAAAGCACTTCCACTTTGCCCCCAGACATGGTCCTGTCCCTATTGTACAGCAAGAACATCGCTTCTTCAAGAAGTTCTCATAGACAGCAAGAAGTTTGGGTAAATTTTAAATGATGCTTTTGGATGAAAGGAAGACACTTAAAGTGTAAATAAGTTTCCACTATATGGGTAAACTGGATAACTAAACTTATTTCACAAGACATTATTACTGACACTCCCACATGGGCAATACATACTTCTTTCAAAATGAGGGGACAGATTTCTCCACATTTTATGTGTGTTCATATGTAAGTTTTAGAAATATTTTTGCTATCAATGTTCATGACCACACTTCCAAATAATTTCAAATGTTCACAATTCATGATCACTCAAGGTAAAGATGTAGGAAAATTGTTTCCCCATCAACAAAGCTGGACCAACATTCCAAAATAAATGAACAGCAGCAAATGTATGCCATAATGTGATGAACAAACTTATTTCTGTACCGATGACAAGTGGCAAGGAAGTCCAATTTAAATCTATGGTGCTTTTACTGTGAATGTGATCTCTGATGTCTAAAACAGAGATAAGGCGGTTTTTAGCTCAACAGAATCACTGGCAAATTGAAATATCCTTATATAACTAAAAGATATATATATTCTGATGAAATATTTTCCAGTCATGCACTCATTCTTTCTCTCTGTCTTTTCCAAATTAGATAAAGTTTGTTAGATAATTTTAAGACATTATGGTATTGCACTCTTTCTGCTTTCAACTTATTTATTGACAAAAGTGTGTATGTATACTGTGTCTTGCATAGACTGTAGAACAGCCTGTAACAACGTAGACTTCATGAATGACTGCTCATTGATCTCACATGTTCTGTATTTATTATACTTAATATGTATATTAAAAGATTCTCCATAAGATGGTTTGTTTACTGTGGACCCAGCAAATTCCCACATTGCTATTCATTACACCATTTCTGGCATGTAATCTCAATGATCTGCTGCTTACCCTAACTTCTTTTGTTTATAAAATAGGAAAATATCAAGGATGAAGTTAGGACCAACTGTAATGAACTACAAGCATGAAAAACTGGGGAAAACGAAAAAAGTTGTGAGGCAAGTTGTAGACTTGCATGAAAATTCTCTTAGGATACAGGAACAAAAGATATTAAGGTACTGAAGTTCCCTCTGGGAAACTATTAATGGGATGGCAGATTCACCTCATAACCAGCAACAAGGAACAACAATAAAAATCAAGCCACATGAAATCTATTTCAACTGTTATGGACAGTTATTTAGAAAATGTTTCAACATCTTTAGTAACATCAGTAGCTGAAAATAATAAATCATCAAATTACTCTACCAGAAGGATCAAAACTGCACAAAAGAAATATCATTGATATTTCAAGGATCACTATGCACTATTCCATACAGTATAATCATAAGGGTCAAATATTCTAAAATGATCAAATAATCATATTAAAATAAGCAAAGAAAAAATTTTGAGACAGAGGAAGGGGCATATGAAATGCCTAACACAAAGTTTCTAATCATATTCAACACTCTTGAACTACAAAAGAGACATGATACAAAAAAAATTACTGAAATGAAAGCTCTGGAAGTAAGAAAGATTCAAGAAGGAGATGGACCTTCACAAACTTTAAGGGCTAAATAGAATCTCACCATAAATTCTCATGTGTGCAGACACCCTGTACAAGCCAATGAGAATGTTGTTATCTATCTCAGTCAAAGGAAATAATGCTGTATGGGAATGAAAGAAAACTAATGTAGTAGTATAGTAACCTTTAAGAATGGTGATAAAGAGATAATCCTAAGCTACTTAACTGAGAAAAACGAAATTCAGTAACAGAATATCATAAGACCTCTGTGACAGGATGAATGATGTAAAAGAGAGATGGGTGGGTAGATGGTATATGCTCAGAATACCGGAAAGACTTTGATACCAAACCTATAAAGAAGTTTCCTTTCCAAGCTGAGGTAAAGAGTTATAATGCCTAAGGGGAGCATACAGATTATTCACTGACCACTCCAATAAGAATAAAACAATGCATAATACACCAATTTAAAATGGTTACGCAAAGAATTTCATGGAGATCCACCAAATGTTTTTTAAAACACTGCAAATCTTTAAGAAAACCTTAGATATTATAAATATCTAGCAAATGTTCAAATATTTTATATATTTCTCTCTAAAATACATTAAATACAAACTTCAAAGAGATATCTACGAATTGCTTTGATAGTTTCTGAAATATGCCTTAGATTCAGGGACAAAATCTTAAAAAAATATATTAAGAAAATGAAAAAATAATATGAAAGCACTGCAATACAAAAAATGTACAGGCAAACAAAGGTCATAACAAAATCTAACAATCTACATTTGAAAAAGTTCTCTTCATTTTAAAACAGAAGAGAAAATTTTCTTTTTGAGATTACAGGCTTTTTCCTGTGCACAATCTTACTAATATGTTGAATATTACCTCACACAGTAGGAACCCTAAAGGTGATTCCCTCTGAAATACATACACTGCAAACTTGAAAGGCATATCTACAAAATGCTTTTGCTAAATTTTTGAAGTACTCATCAATTCCTGAGAAAAAAAAAGGCATTTAGAGAATGGAAATTTCAGAAGAAATAAGAGATATCACAAACTGAACACAAATCACAAGCAGGATATGAGCTAATCAACAAGGTTTATAATCATATCTATCTATTTTCATAATTCATTCCCAGTCTAATGGAGTAGATCAAGAACACATAGTATCCAAATATCACCCACATATCCTCAACCCTTGACCAGTGTGTTAAAGTGAAACAAGGACTTACACACTTATAAAAGTGCTTCTTCCTTTTCCACTTTACACATCAAGTTGATTCTTCAAAAGAGACAAGTGTCTCCATTCATACCACCTCCATACACAAAATGCTTTCTCAGTATCCGATCCCCAATCAATCCATAAATATCTTAATCTGAAATAACCACAGCCCTTAACAGTTCTCTCACTATAATGATCCATCTCATCTGTGGTTTTACTCTCCTCCTCGTACTTGACACCGTATTGCTTCATTCTTCTTGAATTCCCCACCTGTCATTTGTTAAACATGATTGTACCATCCTAAAACACTTTCATCTCAGGGTCTTTCTAATCCCTTTTTCACACTACATAACCTTATCACATCTTCATTCTATTTTTCCTCCTAATTTGTGTAATACTACAAACTTTACCCACCTCTATTGTTTTCCTTCTAACCTATATACACTTGGGTTTAACAGCTGTACATCAGCACAAGGACAAGTATTCTTTCATGTAAGGATCTTGCACACAAATTTTTCCCATTTGCTATTGTTTTCAATGCAGGCCCAATTTTCCTCTCTTGCATGATTGCTCTCAACTTCAGCTTTACCACTACCATCTCCACTAAGCTTTATTCCAAAATAGTCAAATTCATTTACAATTTCCAGTTCTTACCATGCAAGCTAATGTTATGCTGTGAATTCTCTTTCCTTTCACACACTAATGTCTTCCATTTTATCATCTTCACTTTTAGCATCCTCCTCCAACATACATCCTCAAACTTGCCCATCATTCTATCCAGCTTCTGCTCTGATTTAGCTACAACATTATCTGCATACAACAACTGCAGTAACTTCCATTTTGTTTCTCCTTAGTCAAGTATAACAACAAAATCAGCCCATCTTGATCTTATCTCATGTGATGCCCCATCCATAAAAATGATAAATAGCCATGGTGACATTATACAACATCAATGCACTCCTACATTTATTTTCAACCACTCACTTACACCACTGCCTCCTTTTATGCATGTGACTCACATCATAAAAGCTTTTAACGTGTATACCATAGGGAATAAAAACTTTTCAAAGTGCTTTCCCATTCTTCTTCTCATATGCCATTACTAAATTCATAATTGCTGCATACAGTGTCCAATAATATTGGATAATCAAAAATCAAATGATAAGCAGTTTTATATGGAAGGAAGAATTTTTTGTCTTTGAGGTACAGAGCTGCTTCATTTAGCATACATTTTTACTTACACAACATTGTTATACTTCATGACCTATGGTCCCACCCAGTGGCCACAGCTGGCTTCCTACTTACTGCAGGAGACATTACATGATGGTAACAGAAGAGCTTAGAAATACATAAGCTTAAGAGAAGACACACTCATCTAAATACAAATCCCAAGATAAGTCAATGCCAGCTAACTTATCAAGGAGACAGATTCCAGTGGCTATCCTTTTCCTTTATTTACAGAACAGTGTGTTACAGGCTGACCCATCAAGAAGACAGATTCCACAGGCTATCCCTTTCCTTTACTTATGGAACAGACTGCGACCATACAGTCCCATGAGTGCAATGTGGAGTCTCAAACAGTAATTATCTTTTGATAACATAAAGGTCACCATATATAGCCTATACATGAGAATGAAATATCATCATGATCCTGAGTTTACAATGAAAGACACAAATCATTGTTGAACATGCCTCACATGATTATTGTACTGTGGGTAAGCAAGCTAGGCTTATGCTCATGTATTTATGTAATTATCAACACTCAGAAACCTTCTGGTTGGTCATGTGCAATTTTATCTTTGCAATTTTTCTTTAAACTTTAGGAACAACAGAATTTATCTAAAGAATATAAAGAAAAACTGGATAGCAACTACTCTTTACTTCTAGAGTACAATACTCAAGGTTCTTTAAGTGCAACTATAATTTTTCATGATAAAGGGTTGAAGATAAGACATGAAATTATGTATGTCATTTGCTATTTCCACTTAGATGCACAAGGTACAGCTAGTTTGAATTTTTTTTTAAGGAAATATGAACATTTAATCCTTTCAGTCCTAACCAATTATAGCATGAATATGATTGGTTGTTGACTGGTTGGTAAGGTTATCTAATGTATGTATGACTCACGGTGAGGTGCCTGAGGATTGGCAGAATGCGTGCATAGTGCCATTGTACAAAGGCAAAGGGGATAAGAGTGAGTGCTCAAATTACAGAGGTATAAGTTTGTTGAGTATTCCTGGTAAATTATATGGGAGGGTATTGATTGAGAGGGTGAAGGCATGTACAGAGCATCAGATTGGGGAAGAGCAGTGTGGTTTCAGAAGTGGTAGAGGATGTGTGGATCAGGTGTTTGCTTTGAAGAATGTATGTGAGAAATACTTAGAAAAGCAAATGGATTTGTATGTAGCATTTATGGATCTGGAGAAGGCATATGATAGAGTTGATAGAGATGCTCTGTGGAAGGTATTAAGAATATATGGTGTGGGAGGCAAGTTGTTAGAAGCAGTGAAAAGTTTTTATCGAGGATGTAAGGCATGTGTAAGTGTAGGAAGAGAGGAAAGTGATTGGTTCTCAGTGAATGTAGGTTTGCGGCAGGGGTGTGTGATGTCTCCATGGTTGTTTAATTTGTTTATGGATGGGATTGTTAGGGAGGTGAATGCAAGAGTTTTGGAAAGAGGGGCAAGTATGAAGTTTGTTGGGGATGAGAGAGCTTGGGAAGTGAGTCAGTTGTTGTTCGCTGATGATACAGCGCTGGTGGCTGATTCATGTGAGAAACTGCAGAAGCTGGTGACTGAGTTTGGTAAAGTGTGTGAAAGAAGAAAGTTAAGAGTAAATGTGAATAACAGCAAGGTTATTAGGTACAGTAGGGTTGAGGGTCAAGTCAATTGGGAGGTGAGTTTGAATGGAGAAAAACTGGAGGAAGTGAAGTGTTTTAGATATCTGGGAGTGGATCTGGCAGCGGATGGAACCATGGAAGCGGAAGTGGATCATAGGGTGGGGGAGGGGGCGAAAATTCTGGGAGCCTTGAAGAATGTGTGGAAGTCGAGAACATTATCTAGGAAAGCAAAAATGGGTATGTTTGAAGGAATAGTGGTTCCAAAAATGTTGTATGGTTGCGAGGCGTGGGCTATGGATAGAGTTGTGCGCAGGAGGATGGATGTGCTGGAAATGAGATGTTTGAGGACAATGTGTGGTGTGAGGTGGTTTGATCGAGTAAGTAACGTAAGGGTAAGAGAGATGTGTGGAAATAAAAAGAGCGTGGTTGAGAGAGCAGAAGAGGGTCTTTTGAAATGGTTTGGGCACATGGAGAGAATGAGTGAGGAAAGATTGACCAAGAGGATATATGTGTCGGAGGTGGAGGGAACGAGGAGAAGAGGGAGACCAAATTGGAGGTGGAAAGATGGAGTGAAAAAGATTTTGTGTGATCGGGGCCTGAACATGCAGGAGGGTGAAAGGAGGGCAAGGAATAGAGTGAATTGGAGCGATGTGGTATACCGGGGTTGACGTGCTGTCAGTGGATTGAATCGGGGCATGTGAAGCGTCTGGGGTAAACCATGGAAAGCTGTGTAGGTATGTATATTTGCGTGTGTGGACGTATGTATATACATGTGTATGGGGGGTGGGTTGGGCCATTTCTTTCGTCTGTTTCCTTGCGCTACCTCGCAAATGCGGGAGACAGCGACAAAGCAAAAAAAAAAAAAAAAAAAAAAATGATTGGTTGTTGTAACCACACATGCCATGCAGTCTGAATGTTCCAAAAAAAATCTGAAAGAACCAATGGTTCCTTTCCTGACTTGGGGCATATGTATATACCAAATGCCACCGGGACCTCTACCTAGCATACATAGATATCTATAAAGCTCAGTCACCAAAAGAAAAACATAGCGGAAAGATGCCTTGCCCTCCCCAACCAGACACCCACCTTGCTAGCTAGTATAAACAAACAAAATTTGGTTGGTTCAGATGATGACGATATTCAACTATCACAATTGTACATATAACATTGGATGACAATGATGACTGACTTGAAACATAAGTAGCATCTTTGGCCAACCATGAACCTACCTTCAAATCTTGTCATTTTAAATCTTGTCATTTCAGAGTTCAAAACTCTGATAATTTTGGGCCGAGCATAGTACGCACAAATACTTCCTCCATCAAATGACCTCCATTCCCTGAATGACCCTCCCTTCCCATCCCTAACCTTCACCCCATGCACAGCCCTTCCTTCCCCAGTCCACATACTCCACCCTTCCCCTGACACACACCTCCTGCATAGCCCTTCATTCCACCAATCTTCATCTCTTGCACTGCTCTCCCCTCTACCAAGCCCTAATCCCTACATGGACCTACCCCCAGACTCCCGCCCCTTGCATGATCCTTTTCTCTCCTCACTGACCCCATTATGTAGGGACTCCTTAACACTTATAAATATATGGTGTTATTGACCCAGTCTATTCCTGATTTGGTCATCAGTGCTGTACACAAGTTTTGATTTTGAGCATAATAAATCATAAGGTAATCTCTTTTCAAAGCCAAAGAGGGTAAAATGTGGTGAAGTCCTAATGCAAACAGAAATCACAGGATTAAATGCACTTTGTACAATTGGACCAACCTTATCCCAGGAGGCAATGTTGGAATTTACAATATGGTGCACTACATGTATGATTTTTCTACCTAGTCACTCAACCAGGCACTGGCAATCTTGTATATATCATACAAATTACATATCCCTCTCAGAATCTCATTATCAAATTTGATGCAATTTTCAGAGAGAATCATCTTTGGCTAGGTATGTCTGCAAACAAAGTTATCATGGGATGCTCATTCCACTTCAACTGCCATTTTATGAGAGGTACCAGTTCATAATATTAAAAGAAATTTTCAATCATGACTAGGAGATGAGTTACCATCCTCAGGGTTTGAAATACACTGTGTAAATCCAGAGAAACTTTGTTTCATGATATTATAAGTCAGTATAGGGGCTGGCACTGACGTGACCATAAATGATACACGAATGACACCCATCTTATCATAAAGGCACATTTGTCTCGGGTCATACCTAGCCAAAAGAACTTGAGCAGCACAACGTGACTGTCTTAGCATACTGTCCTTCCCAGGATAGGTATTACCAAGAGAATCATGAAAAAGATTTAAAACATCTCAGACAAAACTTGAAGGGCCCATAAAATAGACTTCCTTTTTACTTTAGCCTCTTAACATCTCTGGGTACGAGCCAGCACAACACATTATCAGTAATCATCAACTCCTTCAGAGATACTATTTTTCTCCTAAGAAACATATTGGGGACCAAAAGTGAGCATCCTGCAGCTGCATAGTTGCCACCTCTTCCTCATCAAGAGTAGGGTAATTATGCACTTACGGGTGCACTTTGATGAGATAATGCATTTGTTACTATATCTGCTTTACCAAGACGGTGGGATTATTTACCTGTATGGTTGAGTAATGATGGTCCTGGCATGAACTTTTATAACATATTTATTTTCGTGCCTGATCGTCATTTTCCCACACTGACAAGGAAACACCATGAACAGACAAATAAAGGCTGAATCCACTCACATCTATTCTCTAGCTGTCATGTGTAATGTACTAAACCAGAGCTCCTAATCCACAACCAAGCCCCACAGACCTTTCCATAGTTTATCTCATACTAAAGCTAATGCCTGAAGTTCCACTACAGAAAAATGGACTCTGGTTTAGGGACTGTTCTACTGGCATAAGCAATGGAAATGGGTTTACCATGGTTATACTGCATCAAGGTTGTTCTTACATGTATTTCAAAATTGTCAGTCACCAAGGTGACAGGTTATGAAACATCAAAGAAATGAAAAACTAGAGTTGTGGTAAGAGCTTCTTTGAGAGATTCAACAAGTGCTGTTGGAGTATGTTCTAACCAATTTTTTTATTCTGTTTCGGCATGTCCATCAAAGATGTAAATTTCTTCACAAAATCACAGATGAGAGGATTATAAAATCCTACAATAAAAACCGTATGGTATCCGTTACGTGGTTTAGAGACTGTTCTACTAGCATAAGCAATCGGAATGGGTTTACCATGGTTATACTGCATCAGGATTGCTCTTACATCTATTTCAGATGTGTCAGTCACCAAGATGACAAGTTATGAAAAACTGAAGAAATGAAAAACTAGAGTTGTGGTAAGAGCTTCTTTGAGAGATTCAGCTTCTTTGAGAGATTCAACAATTGCTGTTGCAGTTTGTCCCAATCAATCTTTTGAGTCTGTTTCAATGTGTCCATTAAGGTGTAACTTTCTTCACAAAATCATGGATGAGAGGCTTATAAAATCCTACAATAAAGACCATAGGGTGTCTTTTATCATAGGCATGAGAATACCAGTACATCTGGCCATTTGAGCATCACTAACTTGGTAAACATGGTCATCCCTATGAATGTAAAGGCAAACCTGAATCTCTGGCATCATTAAAACAGGATATGATGAACCTACAAAAAACTGTGCCACATCTGTAGAATTAAGACACATGTTATCCTCTGCCCTCCCATACAAATCAAATAATGATGATGAAAAGACTCCCCTGTTTGACAAATATGGGAGCCAGAGAGGCTTGAACCATCACAAGTTTGTCCTAGCATATGAATTACAAAATTGGGATGGTTTCTACAAAAAGTCAGAAAACTCAAAAGGTAACCCAGCCCAGATGTCAGATGTCAGGATAGAATGTGCATTTTCAACAGGACCCTGCGGATCATACTTACAACAACAAAAGGGAGGTGGACAATGAGTACTCATGATATGCATCTAGAGTGAAAGAGAGGCCCCAAGAGAAAACTGCAACTGAAAATTACCCATTTAAATGGACCCTCTACCAATTGAATCAAAACAAAATAGAAAGCAAATAATCCTCAATGAACATGTGTTAATACAAAACAAAAACTGGAGGAAACACAAGGTGTGAGCAAAAGTGTATAAGAAATGCATTAATATGAAAAATCAAGAAATGATGCCCCACTGAAATGGCTGGAGCATCGAGGGAAAATTAAGATTCCAAGGAAATGAAACACAGGAAATTGTTCCCAAACCCTGAAAACACGCATGCAGGGTTCTCTACAATGAGGAAATGTCCATAATGGACCCTAAGCAAACTCTATCTATCAGTCTACATTTCTGATGCCCGTTCCCTCTGAGAACTCCCTCAGTGGGGCAGCCACAGCCACTCCATTGCCCCTTCTAAGCCTTCAGTTCCTCACCCTGAACAGGCCACTGATAGAGAACAGCTCAACTGCAGGGTGTCCGGAGGATCCTACCTAATGTTCCTACCAACTACTTCTACCTAATGTATCTACCTGATGTTCCTGCCTAATGTTCCAACTTACTACTTCTACCTAATGTTTTTACCAAATGCTCTTGCCTACTAGTTCTATCTATTGCTCATACCATTTCATCAAAAGGCAGGGCTAACACACAGTGCTCACCACAGGAAAAACTAGTTAAAAGGAATTTGTTAAGTGTTGTGTGAGTTGTTATATTTGACAAGGAGAGATTGTATGTTTGTGAACAGAATGCCAGCAGTCCAAATGTGGGCCAAGCAGAAGCAATTTGTGAACAGAATGATAGTAGTCCAAATGTGGGTGAAACAGAAACAAAAGACTGCTACCTGGGTCAGATGGGTGGAACATGACAACCACTGCAGTTTTGGCTCACTACACAGTTGCCACTAACTTCCTGATAACCAGTTGGGTAATAACAATAATATAGCTTCCCGATCAGTAACTGCCCTACCAACTACTAAATACTAAAAATTAATTAAAGATACAGTAAAATGCACATGAATGATTCAAAAGTCCCACAATATGGCAAGTAAGACACGCACAATATGAATGATAAATAAGGAAAAAAACATTAACAGGTAAAAGATGATGAAAATGAAATAAGTAGACAATTAGTGCCAAATCAACAGACTTTGTATGAAAAGTAACCGAATAAGCAAAGCAAATATATGCATCATTGTAAACAAAAAGTAGGTAACGAATACAGGAACACTTCGAAAAATTAAAATGAATAATGGTACAATAACTGGTATAACATATCCAGTGCAAAGCAATAAAGGATTTATGAAGTAGAAAATAAAATGCGAAATTAGAATAAGATAGAATTATATCAGTAACGACAAATATAATGAGCTCTTTATTGAAATCTCTAACAAAAAATATTACTGAACACTACAAAGCTAGACCCATGAGGGTAACTAAAGAGAGTGCTAAAAAGTCAACATCCAGTTCAGTACTGAGGTAAAATGGTTCACTAAAGAGATAGATAACTTAAGATGGAGCCAGTATAAATCAACAGGCCAGGTTCTTATATTTGAATGTAGCTGAAACAAACATTTACACACAGAACAATGTTCATTTGGAGAGAAAAGCAAAGCCAGTGCATCTCAGGTGGCCAGGCAGACCGTGCCACCCATGGTCAAGCAGTAATCTGTTGATGATAGGTGAGGGATGCACTACAAAACATTATGGGCATAGGTATACCCAAAGATCTCAGGACACGATGGATAAGTGATCCTCAAAACGGCACACCAGGTGCAGTACGTATCATAGGGCAACCTCCATCCCCTGGGTAGAAGCTCCACCCACAAGCAGACGAGCAAGTGGTATATGGTTGAAATTGACAGAAGCCTGTCCAAATTGACTGGACAATGACAGCGGAGTGACACATCAGCCCAGCCTAAATAGATGGGGGGTGTAACTAATGTGGTCATCAGTTGGTTATTGATGCACCTATTCATCTACAGACCATCAGAGGCAGCACAGTCTAGAGGCTAGGTGCTAGGAGCAGCCATGGGAACTATAACAGCAAAGCAAGAGCTGTTGGAGTGGGTGTGTACATGGAGAGCACCATAGGTGGCTTAAGACCACGATACAAGGCAAAAGAAAACCCAGCCCATGTTCTCACTATGGATAAATGGCAGCAGGGCACAGCCACATCAGGAAAAGGTAATGGCATGGTGGAACTATCTAACTGTACAATAGGTATGAGGAAACAGCCACACTGAAAAAGGGTAGCAATGTAGAGGAAAATTCAAGTATAAGGACATTGCAACAGTTCCAATAATACACTAGGAAATGCCAGAATTGCAATACTTCACTAATCAGAAAACTACAAAGTGTCATCAACTATGGGAGGCTCTTGTAAGGATGTAAAAATTGTAGCCTTTCACATTAACATTAGTTTGATCACTTGAAGTGTAGTCATGGGTTCCATAGATCAGGTTCTGTAAAGCGTATACCCCTTCATATTCTTTATCAAGAAAAACAGACTTTTCACAGAGTTAACAAACACCTCACATAATCATCTGACTGACTCACCATGGCCAAAGTAGCCAAGGCTTGGGAAACTAACTGACAGCTCATAATTGGTCATATTGACATATTAACATGGAAGCTTCAGGAAGAAATGTCACATCACTGTGATGTACATACGTACATTAAGGAGCAAAAAAATACTAAGACTCCCATCCCTACACAGCTCTCCCCTCCCTACGCAACAATCACGTGTATGGCCCTACTCTCCAAAGGCCACCATCCCCAAGCCTCCACCTCCTACATAGCCCTCCCCTTCCCAGAATACCAACCTTTACATGGCCCTATCCTTCCCGTGCCCCCGCACTGTGCATAAGCCTCCACTCTCAGACTCCCATCCCAACATGGCTCCTCCCTTCCAAGATCCCCAATCCCTGCACGGTGCCCACAAACAAAAGCCTTCATCCCCATCAAGGACCTCTCCTACCAAGACAACTATTCCCTGCAGAGACTTCCCCTCTCCAGACCCATACACCATGAAGAGCCCTCCCCTCCCCAAACCCCCAGCCAGTTTGCCTGCTGTGGCCATTTGTGATCTGTCTGGTCTTCTGACTATGGTGGCTGATGCCAGACACAGTCCACACAAATACTTATTCCATTACATATAGACCAGAAAAACCAGTCCACTCCCAGAGTTCTAAAACACTTCTTTTCCTCCAATTTTTCTCCATTTAAACTTACATCCCAATTAACTTGTCCCTAAACTCTACTGAGCCTAATAACCTTGCTCTTATTCACACTAACTCTCAACTTTCTCCTTTCACAAACTTTTCCAAGCTCAGTCACCAACGTCTTCAGTTTCTCTTTCAAATCAGCTACCAGAGCTGTATCATCAGTGAACAACTGAGTCACTTCTCAGGCCCTCTCACTCACAGCAGACTGCATACTTGCCCCTCTCTCCAAAACTCTAGCACTTGACCCCCTAGCCACCCCATCCATAAACAAATAAAACAACCATGGGGACATCTCACACACCACTGCTTCGGATTAAGCTTCACTGGGAACCACTCATTCTCCTCTTTTCCTGCTTGTACACATGCCTTACATCCTTGATAAAAACTTTTCATTGCTTCTAGCAGCTTACCTCCCACACAATATACTCTGAAGACCCTCCACAAAGTATCTCTATCAATCCTATCATATGCCCTCTTGAGTTCATTAAATGCTACATACAAATCCATCAGTCTTTTTATGTATTTCTCACACACATTCTTCAAAGCAATACCTGAGCCATGCATCCTCTACCACTTCTGAATCTACATTCCTCTTCCCCAGTTTGACACTCTGTACATACCTTAACCCTCTCAATCAATATCCAACAATACCCAATCAATACACAACAGACTTAAGCCTCTAGTTTGATCACTCGCCTTTATCCTCTTTTTCTTTTTACAATGGTACTATGCATGCATTCCGCCAATCCTCAAGCATTTCATCCTGATCCATACATACGGTGAATATCCTTACCAAACAATCAACAACACAGTCATCCCCATTCTTAATAGATTCTACTGCAATACTATCCAAACCTGCCGCCTTGCCAGACTTCATCTTTAGCAAAGCTTTCACTACCTCTTCTCTCTTAACCAAACCATTCTCCAAGACCCTCTCACTTCGCACACCACCCCGACCAAAATACCTCACATTCGCCACTCTATAATCAAACACATTCAACAAACTTTCAAAATATTCACTCCATCTTCTCAGTTCATCACTTTCTGTTATCACTTCCCCCTGGCCCCCTTCACCGATGTTCCCATTTGTTCTCTTGTCTTACACATGTTATTTACCGCCTTCCAAAACATCTTTTTATTCTCCCTAAAGTTTAATGATACTCTCTCACCCCAGCTCTCATTTGCACCTTCCTCTTGACCTCCTGCTGCTTTCTTTTATATATCTTCCAGTCCATTGCACTCCTTCCTTGTAAGTGTTACCCAAACACCTCTCTTTTCTCTTTCACTAACAAATATAGTTTTTCTATCCACCACTCACTACCCTTTCTAATCTAAATTAGCCCAACTCCCATCTTTCTCATGCCACATGCATCTTTTCCACATGCTTTCCACTACTTCCCTAAATACATCCCATTCCTCACCAACGCCCTGATGTCATTTGCTCTCACCTTTTGCCACTCTACACTCAGTCTCTTCTGGTACTTCGTCACACATGTCTCCTTTCTAGGCTCACTTACTCTCACCACTCTCTTCTCCCCAACATTCTCTCTTCATTTAATCTTCACCTTCGCCTCCACAAGATAGTGATCAGACATCCCTCCAGCTGCCCCTCTCAATACATTAACATCCAAAAGTCTCTCTTTTACACGCTTATCAATCAACACGCAATCCAATAATGCCCTTTCACCGTCTCTCCTACTTACATACATATGCTTACTATCTTTCTTTTCAAACCAGGTATTCCCAATCACCAGTCTTTTTTCAGCACACTAATCCACAGTCTTTTCACTATTTCCATTTACAACACCAATCATACCCTCAACTGCCACATTACTCACCTTCGCATTTAAATCATCCATCACTCATACCCAGTTTCGTGCACCGAAGCTGCTGACACACACTCAATTGCTCCCAAAACACTCACCTTTCATGATCTTTCCTCTCATGACGAGGTGCATAAACACTATATCTCTCCATCCACTTTCAGTTTTAACCCACATGAATCCAGAGTTTACTTTCTTACACTCTGTCACACTCTCACACAGCTCCAGCTACAGAAGTAGTGCTACCCCTTCCTTAGCTCTTGTTCTCTCACCAACCACTGTCTTTACTCCCACACCATCCCCCCCCCCCCAGTGTTTGGGTGTTGACCACTTGGAGGTCTGGTCGAACTGTGGGAAGCCCACACCATCCCAGTGTCTGAGTCTTGACCACTAGGAGGTCTGGTCCCACTCTGGGAAGCCGACACTATCCTAGTGTCTGGGTGTTGAGTACTAAGAGGTCTGGTCCCGCTGTGGAAAGCCCATATAATCCCCCCACCCAGTGTCTTCCCACACCATCCCCCCAGTGCCTGAGTGTTGACCACTAGGAGGTCTGGTCCCACTGTGGTAAGTCCACACCATCCCGCCCCCAGTGTTTGGGTGTTGAGCACTAGGAGGTTTTTCCCACTGTGGGAAGCCCACACCATCCCAGTGTCTGGATTTTGACCACTAGGAGGTCTGGCCCAACTGTGGGAAGTCCACACCCCCATTATCTGGGTGCTGACCACTAAGAGGTCTGGTCCCACTGTGGGAAGCCCATTTCCCCAGTATCTGGGTGCTGACCACTAGGAGGTCTGGTCCCAATGTGGGAAGCCCACACCATCTACCCAGGGTATGGGTGTTGACCATTAGGAGGTCTGATTCCACTGTGGGAGGCCCAAACCATCCCCCCAGTGTCTGGGTGTTGACCAATAGGAAGTCTGGTCCCGCTGTGGGAAGCCCACACCATCCCCAATGTCTGAATGTTGACCACTAGGAGGCTGGTCCCACTATGGGAACCCCACACCATCTCCCCAGTGTGTGGGTGTTGACTACTAGGAGGTCTGATCCCACTGTGGGAAGCTGACACCATCACAGTGTCTGGGAGTTGACCACTAGGATGTCGGGTCCCACTGTGTGAACCCCACACCATCCCAGTGTCTGGATGTTGACTACTAGGAGGTCTGGTCCCAATGTGGGAAGCCCAAACCATCTCCCCCAGTGTCTGGGTGGTGACCACTAGGAGGTCTGGTCCCACTATGGGAAGCCCACACCATATGAGTGTCTGGATTTTGACCACCAGAGGTCTGGTTCCACTGTGGGAAGCCCACATCCCCTATTCTCTGGGTGTTGACCACAAAGAAGTCTGGTCCCACTGTGGGAAACCCACACCTCCAGTGTCTGGGTGGGAAGCCCACACCCCACCCTAATGTCTGGTTCTTGACCACTAGGAGGTCGAGTCCCATGTGGGAAGCAACACTATCCCCCCAGGGTCTGGATGTTGACCACTAGAAGGTATGAGGCCACTGTGGGAAGCCCACTCCATCCCCCATTGTCTGGATGTTGACTACTAGGAGGTTTGGTCCCACAGTGGAAACCCCGCACTATCTCCTCAGTGTCTGGGTGTTGACCAATAGGAGGTCTGATCCCACTGTGGGAAGCCCACACCATTCCCCCCAGTGTCTGGGTGTTGACCGTTAGGAGGTCTGGTCGCATTGTGGGAAGCCTACGCCATCCCCCCAGTGTCTGAGCGTTGACCACTGGGAGGTCTGGTCCTACGGTGGGTAGCCCACAACATCCCAGTGTTTGGGTGTTGATCACCAGGAGGTCTGGTCCCACTGTGGGAAGCCCACACCACCCCAGTGTTTGGATGTTGACTACTAGAAGGTCTGGTCCCACTTTGGGAAGCCCACATCATTCCAGTGTCAGGGTGTTGACCACTAGGAGGTCTGGTCCCACTGCGGGAAGTCCACATATCCCAGTGTCTGGGTGTTGACCACTAGGAGGTCTGGTCCCATTGTGGGAAGCCCACATCATTCCAATGTGTGGTCCCACTGTGGGAAGCCCACACCATCTCAGTGACTGGGTGTTGACCACAAGGAGATCTGGTCCCACTGTGGGAAGCCCACACCCCCCAGAGTCTGGGTGCTGACCACGAGGAGGTCTGATCCCTCTGAGGGAAGCGCACGGCATCCCCAAGGCTCAGGGTGTTGACCAGTAGGAGGTCTGGTCCCATTGTGGGAAGCCCAAACCCCATAGACTTTGAAAGTTGTTCACTACGAGGTCTGGTCCCACTGTGGGAAGCCCTCACCATCTGAGTGTCTGGATTTTGATCACTAGGAAGTCTGGTCCCACTGTGGAAAGCCCACATCCCCCATTCTCTGGATGTTGACCACAAAGACGTCTGGTCCCAGTGTGGGAAACCCACACCCCCCTAATGTTTGGTTGTTGACCGCTAGGAAGTCTGGACCCACTGTGGGAAGCCAACACCATCCCCCACGGTCTGGGTGTTGACCACTAGAAGTTATGGTCCCACCGTGGGAAGCCCACACCATCCCCCCATTGTCTGGGTGTTGACTACTAAGAGGTCTGGTCCCACTGCGGAAACCCCACACCATTCCCCCCAGTGTCTGGGTGTTGACCGCTAGGAGGTATGGTCCCACTATGGGAAGCCCACGCCATCCCCCCAGTGTCTGGGTGTTGACCACTATGAGGTCTGGTCCTACGGTGGGAAGCCCAAACCCCACAGACTTTGGGTTGTTGTTCACTAGGAGGCCTGGTCCCACTGTGGGAAGTCCACGCCATCCCCCAGTGTCTGAGTGTTGACCATTAGGAGGTCCAGTATCACTGTGGGAAGCCTACACTATCCCAGTGTCTGAGTGTTGACCACTAGGTGGTCTGGTCCTACTGTGGAAAGCCCACACCATACCCCAGTGTCTGGGCGTTGAACAATAGGAGAGTGGTCCCACTGTGGGAAGCCCACACCATCCCCCAGTATCTGGGTGTTGACCACTAGGTCTTGTCCCGCTGTAGAAAGCCCCCCCCCCTCCCAGTGTCTGGGTGTTAACCACTAAGATGTCTGGTCCCACTGTGGGAAGCCCACACCATCCCTTCTCCAGTGTCTGGGTATTAACCACAAAGAGGTCTGATCCCAGTGTGGGATGCCCACACCATCCCATTGTCTCGGTGTTGACCACTCAAAGGTCTGGTCCCACTGTGGGACGCCCACACCATCTCCCAATATCTGGATGTTGACCACTAAGAGGTCTGGTCCCACTGTGGGAAGCCCACACCATCCCAGTGTCTGGGTGCTGACCACTAGGAGGTCTGGTCCCACTGTGGGAAGCCCACACCGTCCCTCCAGTGTCTGGGTGTTGATCACTAGGAGGTCTGGTCCCACTGTGGGAAGCCAACACCATCCCAGTGTCTTGGTGTTGAACACTAGGAGGTCTGGTCCCAATGTGGGAACCCCACACCATCCCAGTGTCTGGGTGTTGATCGCTAAGACGTCTGATCCCACTGTGGGAAGTCCACAATATCCCCCCTTCAGTTTCTGGGTGTTAACCACAAAGAGGTTTTGTCACACTGTGGGAAGCCCACACCATCCCAGTATCTCGGTGTTGGCCACTCAAAGGTCTGGTTCCACTGTGGGAAACCCACATCCCCATTCTCTAGGTGTTGACCACAAAGAGGTCTTGCCCCACTGTGGGAAACCCACACCCTCAGTGTCTGGGTGGGAAGCCCCCCCCCCCTAATGTCTGGTTGTTGACCACTAGGAGGTCTGGTCCCACTGTTTGAAGCCAACACCATCCCCCATTGTCTGGGTGTTGACTACCAGGAGGTCTGGTCCCACTGTGGAAGCCTCACACCATCTCAGTGTCTGGGTGTTGACCAATAGGGGGTCTGGTCCCACAGTGGGTAGCCCACACCATTCCCCCTCAGTGTCTGGGTGTTGACCGTTAGGAGGTCTGGTCCCACTGTGGAAGACCCACACCAGCTCAGTGTCTGGGTGTTGACCAATCGGAGGTCTGGTCCCAATGTGGGAAGCCCACACCATTCCCCCCAGTCTCTGGGTGTTGACCGTTAGGAGGTCTGGTCCCACTGTGGGAAGCCCACGCCATTCCCCCAGTGTCTAGGTGTTGACCGCTAGGAGGTCTGCTCCTACGGTGGGAAGCCCATACCATCTCAGTGTCTGGGTGTTGACCACTAGGAGGTCTGGTCCCATTGTGGGAAGCCCAAACCCCGCAGACTTTGAGTGTTGTTCACTAGGAGGTCTGGTCCCACTGTGGGAAGTCCACACCACCCCCTAGTGTCTGGGTGTTGAGCATTAGGAGGTCTAGTACCACTGTGGGAAGTCCACACTATCCCAGTGTCTGGGTGTTGACCACTAGGAGGTCTGGTCCCATTGTGGGAAGATCAAACCCCGCAGAATTTGAGTGTTGTTCACTAGGAGGTCTAGTCCCACTATGGGAAGTCCACACCATCCCCCAGTGTCTCCGTGTTGACCATTAGGAGGTCTGGTCCCACTGTGGGAAGCCAAGACCCGCCAATATCTGGGTGTTGACTATTAGGAGGTCTGGTCCCACTGTGAGAAGCCCACACCATTTCCCCAGTGTCTGGGTGTTGACCACTAGGGGTCTGGCACCACTGTGAGAATCCCACACCATCCCACTCAGTGTCTGGGTGTTGACCACTAAAAGGTCTAATCCCACTGTGGGAAGCCCACACCATCCCAGTGGCCGGGACACATTGTGGGAAGCCCACATCATCCAAGTGTCTGAGTGTTGACAGCTAGGAGGTCTGCTCTCACTGTGGGAAGCCAACACCATTCCCCCCAGTGTCTGGGTGTTGACCACTAGGAGGTCTGGTCCAACTATGGGAAGCCCACACCATCCCCCAGTGTCTGGATGTTGATAACTGGTAGGTATGATTCTTTTGTGGGAAGCCCACACCATCCCCCAGTGTCTGGATGTTGACAACTGGTAGGTATGATTCTTTTGTGGGAAGCCAACACCATCCCTGGGTCTGGGTGTTGACAACTGGTAGGTATGGTCCTTTTGTGGGAAGCCAACACCATTCTCCCCCACTGTCTTGGTGTTGAAAACTAGAAGTGGTCCCACTATGGGAAGCCCACACCATTCCCTCCACTATCTGGGTTTGCCCACTAGGAGGTCTAGTCCCACTGTGGGAAGACCTCATCATCCCAGGATCTGGGAGTTGACTACTGGGAGGTCTGGTTCCACTGTGGGAAACCCACATCCCCAGTGTGTAGGTGTTGATCACTAGGGAGTCTGGTCCCACTCTGGGAAGACCACACCATCCCAGGATCTGGGTGTTGACTACTGGGAAGTCTGGTTCCACTGTGGGAAACCCACATCCCCAGGGTGTAGGTGTTGATCACTAGGGGGTCTGTTCTCACTCTGGGTAGCCCACACCATCCCAATAGTTGGATATTGACCATTAGCAGGAATGGTTCTACCGTGGGAAGCCCTAACCATCCCAATGTCTGGGTGTTGACCACTAGGAGTTCTGGTCCCATTGTGGGAAGCCCATACCCGCCAGTGTCTGGGTGGTGATCACTAGGAGGTTTGATCCCACAGTGGGAAGCCCACACCATCCCAACGCTTGGGATTTGTCCACTAGGAGGTCTGGTTCCACTATGGGAAGCCCAAACCATCCCCCCACCCCCGGTGTCTGTGTGTTGACCACTAGGAGGGTCTGGTCCCTCAGTGGGAAGCCCAGTCCTTTCCCCCAAGTCTCTGGGTGTTGACCAGTAGGAGGTCTGGTCCCAATGTGGGAAGCCCATACCATCTCAGTGTCTGGATGTTGACCACTAGGAGTTCTGGTCTCACTGTGGGAAGCCCACATCCCCAGTGTCTGGGTGTTGACCATTAAGAGGTCTGGTCCCACTGTAGGAAGCCCACACACCCCAATGTCTCCGTGTTGACCCTTAGGAGGCCTGTTCCCACTGTAGGAAGGCCAGACTCGTCTATGTCTGGGTGTTGACCACTAGGAAGACTGGTCCCACTGTGGGAAGCCCACACCATCTCCCCACTGTCTGGTTGTTGACCACTAAAGGTCTGGCCAAACTGTGAGAATCCCACACCATCCCCTCAGTGTCTGTGTGTTGACCACTAGGAGGTCTGGTCCCACTGTGGGAAGCCCAAACCATCCCAGTGTCTAGGTGTTGACTACTAGGAGTTCTGGTCCGACTGTGGAAAGCCCACACCATCTCCCCAGAGTCTGGGTGTTGACCACTAGTAGGTCTGGTCCAACTGTGGGAAGCCCAAACCATCCCAGTGTCTCGGTGTTGACCACTAGAAGGTCTGGTCCCACCGTAGGAAGCCCACACCATCACACCCCAGAGTCTGGGTGTTGACCACTAGGAGGTGTGGTTCCACTGTGGGAAGGCAACACCATCCCAGTGCCTGGGTGTTTACCACTATGAGGTCTGGTCCCAATGTGGGAAGCCAACACTAAGAAGTTTGGTCCCACTGTGGGAAGCTGATACCAGCGCAGTGTCTGGGGGATGACCACTAGGAGGTGTGGTCCCACTGTGAAAAGCCGTCTCCATCCCCCCCCCCCCCCTCCGCCCCAGTGTCTGCGTGTTGACCACTAGGAGGTCTAGTCCCACTGTTGGAAGCCCACACCATCTCAGTGTCTGGGTGTTTACCACTAGGAGGTCTGCTCCCGCTGTGGGAAGCCAGCCCCATCCCCCCATGTCTGGGTGTTGACCACTAGGAGGTCTGGTCCAACTGTGGGAAGCCCATACCCTCCCCCAGTGTCTGGATGTTGACCAATAGGAGGTCTAGTAACAATGTGGGAAGCCCACACCATCCCTAGGTCTGCGTGTTGACATCTGGTACGTATGGTCCATTTGTGGGAAGCCAACACCATCCCCCCAATGTCTCGGTGTTGAGAACAAGATGTGGTCCCACTGTGGGAAGCCCACACCATCCCCGACTGTCTGGGTTTGCCCACTAGGAGGTCTATTCCCACTGTGGGAAGACCACACCATCCCAGGATCTGGGTGTTGACTACTGGGAGGTCTGGTTCCACTGTGGGAAACTCACATCCCTAAGTGTGTAGGTATTGATCACTAGGGGGTCTGGTATTACTCTGGGAAGCCAACACCATCCCAGTAGTTGGGTATTGACCATAGCAAGAATGGTCCCACTGTGGGAAGCCCTAACCATCCAAGTGTCTAGGTGTTGACCATACCCGCCCATACCCGCCAGTGTCTGGGTGTTGATCACTAGGAGGTCTGATCCCACTGTGGGAATCCCACACATTCCCAATGCTTGGGTGTTGTCCACTAGGAGGTCTGGTTCCACTAAAGGAAGCCCAAAGCATCCCCCCCCCCCCCCCCGAGTCTGTGTGTTGACCACAAGGAGGTCTGCTCCCTCTGTGGGAAGCCCACACCTTTCCTCCAGGTGTCTGGGTGTTGACCAGTAGGAGGTCCGGTCCCAATGTGGGAAGCCCATACCATCCCAGTGTCTGGATGTTGACCACTAGAAGGTCTGATCTCACTGTGGGAAGCCCACACACCCCAGTGTCTGGGTGTTGACCACTAAGAGGTCTGGTCCCACTGTGGTAAGCCCACACCCCCAGTGTCTCCGTGTTGACCATTAGGAGGTCTGGTCCCACTGTGGGAGGCCCAGACCCGTCAATGTCTGGGTGTTGACCATTAAGAGGTCTGGTCCCACTGTGGGAAGCCCACACCATCTCTCCAGTGTCTGTTTGTTGACCACTAGAGGTCTGGCTAAACTGTGAGAATCCTATACCATCCCCCCCCCCCCCCCAGTGTCTTCGTGTTGAATAGTAGGAGGTCTAATCCCACTGTGGGAAGCCCACACCATCCCAATGTCCGAGTGTTGACCACTAGGAGGTCTGGTCCTACTGTAGGAAGCCCAAACCATCCCAGTGTCTAGGTGTTGACCACTAGGAGGTCTTGTCCGACCGTGGGAAGCCCACACTATCCACCCAGTGTCTGGTTGTTGACCATTTGAAGGTCTGGTCCCACTGTGGGAACCCCACACTATCCTCCAGTGTCTGAGTGTTGACCAATAGGAGGTCTGGTCACACTATGATAAGCCCACACCATCCCAGTGTCTGAGGGTTGACTACTAGGAGCTATATTCCCACTGTGGAAAGACCACACCATCCCAGCCAGTGTCTGGGTGTTGACCCCTATTAGGTCTTATCCCACTGTGGGAAACCCTCTCCATCCCCCAGTATCTGGGTGTTGACAACTAAGAGGTCTTGTCTCACTGTGGGAAGGCCACACTATCCTCCACAGTGTCTGGGTATTGACCACTAGGAGGTTTGGTCCCACTATGGGAAGCCAACATTACCCCCCCCCCCCCCCCCAAGTGTCTGGTTGTAGACCACTGGGAGGTCTGGTACCACTGTGGGAAGACCAGATCACCCCAGTGTCTGGGTGTTGACCACTAGAAGGGCTGGTCCCTCTGTGGGAAGCCAACATCATCCAAGTGTCTGGGTGTTGACCACTAGGAGGTCTGGTCACACTGCGGGAAGCTCACACTTTCCTTCCCAGTGTCTGGGTGTTGACCACTAGGAGGGCTGCTCCCACTGTGGTAAGCCCACACTATCCCTCCAGTGTCTGGATGTTAACCACTAGGAGGTCTGGTCCCACTGTGGGAAGCCCATATCATCCCTCTCAGTGTCTGGGTGTTGACCACTAATAGGTCTGGTCCAACTGTGGGAAGCCTATACCATCCCAGTGTCTTTGTGTTGACCACTAGGAGGTCTTGTCTGACTGTGGAAAGCCCACACCATTCTTGTGTCTCGGTCTTGACCACTAGGAGGTCTGGTCCCACTGAGGGAAGCCCACACCATCACCCCAAGTGTGTGGATGTTGACCACTAGGAGATCTGGTCCCACTGTGGGAAGCCCACACCATCCTATTGTCTGGATGTTGACCATTAGGAGGTCTGGTCCCACTGTGGGAAGGAAACACCATCCACCCCCTCAGTGTCGGTGTTGACCACTAGGATGTTTGGTCCCAAAAGAGGAAGCCGGCACCATCCCAGTGTCTCTGGGTTGACCACTAGGAGGTCTGGTCCCACTGTGGTAAGCCGACTCCACCCCCCTCCCCCCTTCAGTGTTTGCGTGTTGACCACTAGGAGGTCTAGTTGGAGGCCCAAACCATTCCAGTGTCTGGGTGTTTACCACTAGGAGGTTTGCTCCCACTGTGGGAAGCTTACGTCATCCACCTCAGTGTCTGGGTGTTGACCACTAGAAGGTCTGGTCCAACTGTGTGAAGCCCACACCATCTCATCAGTTTCTGCGTGTTAACCACGAGGTCTGGTAACAATGTGGGAAGCCCACACCATCCCCCCAGTGTCTGGGCGTTGATCACTTGGAGGTTTGGTCCCACTGTGGGAAGCCCACATCATCCCTCCAGTGTCTGGGTTTGACCACTAGGAGGTCTGGTCCCACTGTGGGAAGTTTACACTATCCCAGGGTCTGGGTGTTGACCTCTGGGAGGTCTAGTCCCACTGTGGGAAGCCCAAACCCCCCAGTGTATAGGTGTTGATCACTAGGAAGTCTGATCTCACTGTCGGAAGCCCATACCATTCCAGTAGTTGGATGTTGACCATTAGCAGGTCTGGTCCCACTGTGGGAAGCCCAAACCATCCTAGTGTCTGGTTGTTGACCAATAAGAGGTCTGATCCCATTTTGGGAAGCCCACATCCGCCAGTGTCTAGATGTTAATTACTAGGAGGTCTGGTCCTGTTGTGGGAAGCCCACACCATCCCAGTGCTTTGGTGTTGTCTACTAAGAGGCCTGGTCAAACTGGGAAGTCCACACCTTTTCCCCCAAGTGTTTGGATGTTGACCAATAGGTGGTCTGGTCCCAATGTGGGAAGCCCATACCATCCCAATGTCTGGATGTTGACCAATAGGAGGTCTGGCCCCACTGTGGGAAGCCCACACCCCAAGTGTCTGGGTGTTGACCACTACGAGGTCTGGTCCCACTGTAGTAAGCCCACACCCCCCAGTGTCTGGGTGTTTACCATTAAGAGGTCGAGTCCCACTGTGGGAGGCTCACACCATCCCCCCAGTGTCTGGGTGTTGACCACTAGGAGGTTCTAGTCCCACTGTGGTAAACCCACACCATCCCAGTCTCTGGGTGTTGACCACTATGATATCTGGTCCCACTGTGGGAAGCCCACACCATCCCCCAGTATCTGGATGTTGACCACTAGGAGGTATGGTCCCTCTGTGGGAAGCCCAAACCATCCCATTTTCTAGGTGCTGACAACTAGGAAGTCTGGTTTGACTGTGGGAAGCCCACATCATCTACCCAGAGTATGGGTGTTGGCCACCTGGAGATCTGGTCCCACTAAGGGAAGCCCATCTATCCCGTCGGTGTTTGGTTGTTGACCACAAGGAAGCCTGGTCCCACTCTGGGAAGCCCACACAATCCCACCAGTGACTTTGGTGTTTACCACTAGGAGGTCTGGTCCCATTGTGGGAAGCACACACCATCTACCACAGCGTATGGCTGTTGACCACTAGGAGGTGTGGTCCCACTGTGGGAAGCCCACACCATCCCATTATCTGGGTGTTAAGCACTAGGAGGTCTGGTCCCACTGTGGGAAGCCCACACCATCCCCAGTGTCAAGGTATGACCACTAGGATGTGTGGTCCAACTGTGGGAAGCCCACACCATCCCATTATCTGGGTGTTAAGCACTAGGAGGTCTGGTCCCACTGTGGGAAGCCCACACTATCCCAAGTGTCAAGGGACTGACCACTAGGAGGTGTGGTCCAACTGTGGGAAGCCCACACCATCCCATTATCTGGGTGTTAAGCACTAGGAGGTCTGGTCCCACTGTGGGAAGCCCACACCATCCCATTATCTGGGTGTTAAGGACTAGGAGGTCTGGTCCCACTATGGGAAGCCCACACCATCCCCCCAGTGTCAGGGTATGACCACTAGGATGTCTGGTCCCACTGAGAGAAGCCCACATAATACCCCCTAGTGTCTGGGTGTTGACAACTAGGTATGATTCCAATGTGGGAAGCCCAAAACATTCCTCCCAGTGTCTGTATGTTGACCACTAGGAAGTCTGCTCCCAGTGTCTGGGTGTTAACCATTAGGATGTCTGGTCCCACTGAGGGAAGACCACACGATACCCCCTAGAGTCTGGGCGTTGACAACTAGGCGTGGTTCCAATGTGGGAAGCCCAAACCTTCCTTCCAGTGTCTGTGTGTTCACCATTAGGAGGTCTGCTCCCAGCGTCTGGGTGTGAATCATTAGGAGGTCTGGTCCCACTGCGGGAAACCCACACTATCCCAGTGTCTGACTGTTGACCACTAAGAGGTCTGATCCCACTGTGGAAGGCCCACACCATCTCCCCAGTGTCTGGGTGTTGACCACTAGGGTCTCTGGTCCCACTGTGGGAAGCCCACAACCCCTAGTGTCTGGGTGTTGACCACTATGAGGTCTGGTCCCACCGTGGGAAGCCCACACCATCCCCACAGTATGTGGATATTGACCAATAGGAGGTCTTGTCCCACTGTGGGAAGCCCACACCATCCCCCAGTGTCTGGTACCACTGTGGGAAGCCCACACCACCCCAGTGTCTGGGTCATGTATAACATCATTCACACACTCTCAAGGTGAGAATGTCATGCATAAAATCCTTTCCACACACTTTCAAGGTGGGAATGTCATGCATAGGATCCTTTCCACATACTCTTAAGGTGAGAATGTCATGCATAAGATCATTCCCAAACACTCTCAAGGTGAATGTCATGCATAGGATCCTTTCCTCATACTCTCAAGGTGAGAATGTCATGCATAAGATCATTCCAAACACTCTTAAGGTGAATGTCATGCATAAGATCATTCCCAAACACTCTTAAGGTGAATGTCATGCATAAGATCATTCCCAAACACTCTTAAGGTGAATGTCATGCATAAGATCATTCCTACACACGCTGAAGGTGAGAATGTCGTGCATAAGATCCTTTCCACATACTCTCAAGGTGAGAATGTCATGCATAAGATCATTCCCACACACTCTCAAGGTGAGAATGACTTACAAAACCAGAGAATATTTCACAACATTAATCGTGAGTGGATAATAGTCAACGTTATTTACACACACACACACACACACACACACACACACACACTCACACGCACACACACACACACACACACACACACACACACACACACACACACACACACACACACATATTTCTTTTTCTTTTCTTTCAAACTATTTGCCATTTCCCGCGTTAGCGAGGTAGCGTTAAGAACAGAGAACTGGGCCTTTGAGGGAATATCCTCACCTGGCCCCCTTCTCTGTTCCTTCTTTTGGAAAATTAAAAAAGAATAATGAGAGGGGAGGATTTCCAGTCCCCCGCTCCTTCCCCTTTTAGTCGCCTTCTACGACTCGCAGGGAATACGTGGGAAGTATTCTTTCTCCCCTATCCCCAGGGATACACACACACACTCACATATATATATATATATATATATATATATATATATATATATATATATATATATATATATATATATATATATATATATATATATATATATATATATATATATATTATCCCTGGGATAGGGGATTAAGAATACTTCCCACGTATTCCCTGCGTGTCGTATAAGGCGACTAAAAGGGGAGGGAGCGGGTGGCTGGAAATCCTCCCCTCTCGTTTTTTTTTTTTTTTGATTTTCCAAAAGAAGGAACAGAGGGGGCCAGATGAGGATATTCCAAAAGAGGCCCAGTCCACTGTTCTTAACGCTACCTCGCTAACGCGGGAAATGGCGAATAGTTTAAAAGAAAAGTTTAAAATATATATATATATATATATATATATATATATATATATATATATATATATATATATATATATATATATATATATATATATATATATATATATATATATATATATGGATGTTGATGTTCGACAATGGATGTTGTTCAACAATGGATGTTCATGTTCGACAATGGATGTTGATGTTCAACAATGGATGTTAATGTTCGACAATGGATGTTAATGTTCGACAATGGATGTTAATGTTCGACAATGGATGTTGATGTTCGACAATGGATGTTGATGTTCAACAATGGATGTTGATGTTCGACAATGGATGTTAATGTTCGACAATGGATGTTGATGTTCGACAATGGATGTTGATGTTCGACAATGGATGTTGATGTTCGACAATGGATGTTAATGTTCGACAATGGATGTTGATGTTCAACAATGGATGTTAATGTTCGACAATGGATGTTGATGTTCGACAATGGATGTTAATGTTCGACAATGGATGTTAATGTTCAACAATGGATGTTGATGTTCGCCAATGGTCAAAGCAGTCTCATTAACGCTATGTATACATATACCGTAGCCTAAGTCTGGTATCCATATAATCGACCAGCCCATAGGGAAGGATGAATAGCTGGGGTGAATGTGGACCGGATGCCGGGACTAGGATTCAAACCTAGGCGGACCCGACCCTATGCGGCCCATGAATGCGTCATGGACGTCCATGCTTATGAAGTTTACGAACGCATTCTTCTCACTAAACTTGTATATCACGAAGCTGATACTGCCCTCACATCTCCACGGATTTTGGCTATATAGAAGCACCCAGAACTGTCTTGCAGTAAGTACTCTGAACAAACAACTGTAGTGGTATATATGACTATATTTAAGTTGTTGGTCGAAATAAACAAATTCCCTCCCTACCAATCCGTTGAAACCCATATATATACGGGTATCTACATATCTAGTAGGGTGTGTGTGTGTGTGTGTGTGTGTGTGTGTGTGTGTGTGTGTGTGTGTGTGTGTCTGTGAGTGTGTGTATGTGTGTAAAATGCTATTTCTGACTTGAAACATACATATCTATATACGAACAAAGTGCATATGAACGCGCACCTTCATAGAACATACAAACCTCCAACAGCCAGGATCGAACCCGGGACCCCTGTGCATATAATTTCCCAAGCTTATACCTCTGTAATTTGAACACTCACCTTTATCCACTTTGCCTTTGTACAATGGCACTATGCACGCATGCATTGATTGAGAGGGTGAAGGCATGTACAGAGCATCAGACTGGGGAAGAGCAGTGTGGTTTCAGAAGTAGTAGCGGATGTGTGGATCAGGTGTTTGCTTTGAAAAATGTATGTGAGAAATACTTAGAAAAGCAAATGGATTTGTATGTAGCATTTATGGATATGTTGAAGTCATGTGATAGAGTTGATAGAGATGCTCTGTGGAAGGTATTAAGAATATATGGTGTGGGAGGAAAGTTGCTAGAAGCGGCGAAAAGTTTTTATCGAGGATGTAAGGCATGTGTACGAATAGGAAGAGAGGAAAGTGATTGGTTCTTAGTGAATGTCGATTTGCGGTAGGGGTGCGTGATGTTTCTATGGTTGTTTAATTTGTTTATGGATGGGGTTGTTAGGGAGGTAAATGCAAGAGTTTTAGAGAGAGGGGCAAGTATGCAGTCTGTTGTGGATGAGAGGGCTTGGGAAGTGAGTCAGTTGTTGTTCGTTGATGATACAGCGCTGGTGGCTGATTTGGGTGAGAAACTACGGAGGCTGGTGACCGAGTTTAGTAAAGTGTGTGAAAGAAGAAAGCTGAGAGTAAATGTGAATAAGAGCAAGGTTATTAGGCACGCTATCCTCAGGACTGTCCACACGCTATCCCCAGGACTGTCCACATGGTATCCCCAGGACTGTCCACTTAGCCAGGCCCATAGCCTAGCGGTTACATGTTAGTATGTTAGCATGTTCTATGAAGGTGCGCGTTCATATGCACTTTATTCGTATATATATATATATATATATATATATATATATATATATATATATATATATATATATATATATATATATATATTCTATATATATATATATATTCGTTTTTTTCTGCTTTGTCGCTGTCTCTCGCGTTTGCGAGGTAGCGCAAGGAAACAGACGAAAGAAATTGCCCAACCCACCCCCATACACATGTGTATACATACGTCCACACACGCAAATATACATACCTACACAGCTTTCCATGGTTTACCCCAGACGCTTCACATGCCCTGATTCAATCCACTGACAGCATGTCAACCCCGGTATACCACATCGATCCAATTCACTCTATTCCTTGCCCTCCTTTCACCCTCCTGCATGTTCAGGCCCCGATCACTCAAAATCTTTTTCACTCCATCTTTCCACCTCCAATTTGGTCTCCCACTTCTCGTTCCCTCCACCTCCGACACATATATCCTCTTGGTCAATCTTTCCTCACTCATTCTCTCTATGTGCCCAAAACATTTCAAAACACCCTCTTCTGCTCTCTCAACCACGCTCTTTTTATTTCCACACATCTCTCTTACCCTTACGTTACTTACTCGATCAAACCACCTCACACCACACATTGTCCTCAAACATCTCATTTCCAGCACATCCATCCTCCTGCGCACAACTCTATCCATCGCCCACGCCTCGCAACCATACAACATTGTTGGAACCACTATTCCTTCAAACATACCCATTTTTGCTTTCCGAGATAATGTTCTCGACTTCCACACATTCTTCAACGCTCCCAGGATTTTCGCTCCCTCCCCCACCCTATGATCCACTTCCGCTTCCATGGTTCCATCCGCTGCCAGATCCACTCCCAGATATCTAAAATACTTTACTTCCTCCAGTTTTTCTCCATTCAAACTCACCTCCCAATTGACTTGACCCTAAACCCTACTGTACCTAATAACCTTGTTCTTATTCACATTTACTCTTAACTTTCTTCTTTCACACACTTTACCAAACTCAGTCACCAGCTTCTGCAGTTTCTCACATGAATCAGCCACCAGCGCTGTATCATCAGCGAACAACAACTGACTCACTTCCCAAGCTCTCTCATCCACAACAGACTTCATACTTGCCCCTCTTTCCAAAACTCTTGCATTCACCTCCCTAACAACCCCATCCATAAACAAATTAAACAACCATGGAGACATCACACACCCCTGCCGCAAACCTACATTCACTGAGAACCAATCACTTTCCTCTCTTCCTACACGTACACATGCCTTACATCCTCGATAAAAACTTTTCACTGCTTCTAACAACTTTCCTCCCACACCATATATTTTTAATACCTTCCACAGAGCATCTCTATCAACTCTATCATATGCCTTCTCCAGATCCATAAATGCTACATACAAATCCATTTGCTTTTCTAAGTATTTCTCACATACATTCTTCAAAGCAAACACCTGATCCACACATCCTCTACCACTTCTGAAACCACACTGCTCTTCCCCAATCTGATGCTCTGTACATGCCTTCACCCTCTCAATCAATACCCTCCCATATAATTTACCAGGAATACTCAACAAACTTATACCTCTGTAATTTGAGCACTCACTCTTATCCCCTTTGCCTTTGTACAATGGCACTATGCACGCATTCCGCCAATCCTCAGGCACCTCACCATGAGTCATACATACATTAAATAACCTTACCAACCAGTCAACAATACAGTCACCCCCTTTTTTAATAAATTCCACTGCAATACCGTCCAAACCTGCTGCCTTGCCGGCTTTCATCTTCCGCAAAGCTTTCACTACCTCTTCTCTGTTTACCAAATCATTTTCCCTAACCCTCTCACTTTGCACACCACCTCGACCAAAACACCCTATATCTGCCACTCTATCATCAAACACATTCAACAAACCTTCAAAATACTCACTCCATCTCCTTCTCACATCACCACTACTTGTTATCACCTCCCCATTTGCGCCCTTCACTGAAGTTATATATATATATTATTAATTTGTTTTGCTTTGTCGCTGTCTCCCGCGTTACCGAGGTAGCGCAACGAAACAGGCGAAAGAAATGGCCCAACCCACCCACATACACATGTATATACATACACGTTCACACACGTAAATATACATATCTATACATCTCAATGTATACATATATATACACACAGACATATACATATATACACATGTACATAATTCATACTGTCTGCCTTCATTAATTCCAATCACCACCCCGCCACACATGAAATAACAACCCCCTCCCCCCTCATGTGCGCGAGGTAGCCTTAGGAAGGGACAACGAAGGCCCCATTCGTTCACATTCATTCTCTAGCTGTCATGTAATAATGCGCCGAAACCACCGTTCCTTTTCCACATCCAGGCCCCACAGAACTTTTCGTGGTTTACCCCAGATGCTTCACATGCCCTGGTTCAATCCATTGACAGCACGTCGCACCCAGTACACCACATCGTTCTAATTCACTCTATTCCTTGCACGCCTTTCACCCTCCTGCATGTTCAGGCCCCGATCACTCAAAATCTTTTTCACTCCATCTTTCCACCTCCAATTTGGTCTCCCACTTCTCCTCGTTCCCTCCACCTCTGACATATATATCTTCTTGGTCGATCTTTCCTCACTCATTTTCCCCATGTGACCAAACCGTTTCAAAACACCCTCTTCTGCTTTCTCAACCACACTCTTTTATTACCACACATCTCTCCTACCCTATCATTATTTACTCGATCAAACCACCTCACACGACATATTGTCCTCAAACATCTCATTTCCAGCCCATCCACCCTCCTTCGCACAACTCTGTCTACAGCCCACGCCTCACAACCATATAACATTGTTGGAATCACTATTCCTTCAAACATACCCATTTTTGCTTTCCAAGATAATGTTCTCGACTTCCACACATTCTTCAACGCTCCCAGAACTTTCGCCCCCTCCCCCAACCCTATGAATCACTTCCGCTTCCATGGTTCCATCCGCTGCCAGATCCACTCCCAGATATCTAAAACACTTCACTTCCTCCAGTTTTTCTCCATTCAAACTTACCTCCCACATGACTTGTCCCTCAACCCTACTGTACCTAATAACCTTGTTCTTATTCACATTTACTCTCAGCTTTCTTCTTTCACACACTTTACCAAACTCAGTCACCTGCTTCTGCAGTTTCTCACATGAATCAGCCACCAGCGCTGTATCATCAGCGAACAACAACTGATTCACTTCCAAAGCTCTCATCCACAACAGACTGCATACATGCCCCTCTTTCCAAAAATTTTGCATTCACCTTCCTAACAACCCCATCCATAAACAAATTAAACAACCATGGAGACATCACATACCCCTGCCGCAAACCTACATTCACTGAGAACCAATTATTTTCCTCTCTTCCTACACGTACACATGACTTACATCCTCGGTAAAAACATTTCACTGCTTCTAGGAACTTTCCTCCCACACCATATATTCTTAATCCCTTCCACAGAGCATCTCTATCAACTCTATCATATGCCTTCTCCAGATCCACAAATGCTACATACAAATCCACTTGCTTTTCTAAGAATTTCTGTCATACATTTTTCAAAGCAAACACCTGATCCACACATCCTCTACCACTTCTGAAACCACACTGCTCTTCCCCAATCTGATGCTCTGTACATGCTTTCACTCTCTCAATCAATACCCTCCCATATAATTTCCCAGGAATACTCAACAAACTTATACCTCTGTAATTTGAGCACTCACTTTTATCCCCTTTGCCTTTGTACAATGGCACTATGCAAGCATTTCGCTAATCCTCAGGCACCTCACCATGAGACATACATAGATTGAATAACCTTATCAACCAGTCAACAACACGGTCACCCCCTTTTTTAATAAATTCTACTGCAATACCAACCAAGCCCTCTGCCTTGCCGGCTTTCATCTTTCGCAAAACTTTTACTACCTCTTCTCTGTTTACCAGATCATTTTCCCTAATCCTCTCACTTTCCACACCACCTCGACCAAAACACCCTATATCTGCCACTCTATCATCAAACACATTCAAAATACTTCAAAATACTCACTCCATCTCCTTCTCACATCACCACTACTTGTTATCACCTCCCCCTTTGCCCCTTTCACTGAAGTTCCCATCTGTTCCCTTGTCTTACGCATTTTATTTACCTCCCTCCAGAACATCTTTTTATTCTCCCTAAAATTTAATGATACTCTCTCACCCCAACTCTCATTTGCCCTCTTTTTCACCCCTTGCACCTATCTCTTGACCTCCTGCCTCTTTCTTTTATACATCTCCCAGTTATTTGCATTATTTCCATGCAAAAATCGTCCAAATGCCTCTCTCTTCTCTTTCACTAATAATCTTACTTCATCCCACCACTCATTCCCCTTTCTAATCTGCCCACCTCCCACGCTTCTCATGCCACAAGCATCTTTTGCGCAAGCCATCACAGCTTCCCTAAATACATCCCATTCCTCCCCCACTCCCCTTACTTCCATTGTTCTCACCTTTTTCCATTCTGTACTCAGTCTCTCCTGGTACTTTTTCACACAAGTCTCCCTCCTAAGCACGCTTACTCTCACCACTATTCACCCCAACATTCTCTCTTCTTTTCTGAAAACTTCTACGAATCTTCACCTTCGCCTCCACAAGATAATGATCAGACATCCCTTCAGTTGCACCTCTCAGCACATTAATATCGAAAAGTCTTTCTTTCGCGCGACTGTCAATTAACACATAATGCGATAACGCTCTCTGGCCATCTCTCCTACTTACATACGTATACTTGTGTATATCTCTCTTTTTAAACCAGGTATTCCCAATCACCAGTCTTTTTTAAGCACATAAATCTACAAGCTCTTCACCATTTCCATTTACAACACTGAACACCCCATGTACACCAATCATTCCTTCAACTGCCACATTACTCACCTTTGCATTCAAATCACCCGTCACTATAACCCGGTCTCATGCATCAAAACTACTAACACACTTTCTCAGCTGCTCACAAAACACTTGCCTCTCATGATCTTTCTTTTCATGCCCAGGTGCATATGCACCAATAATCACCCAACTCTCTCCATCCACTTTCACTTTTACCCATATCAATATTGAGTTTACTTTCTTACACTCTATCACATACTCCCAATACTCCTGTTTCAGTAGTAGTGCTACTCCTTCCCTTGCTCTTGTCCTCTCTAACCCTGACATTACTCCCAAGACATTCCCAAACCACTCATCCCCTTTACCCTTGAGCTTCGTTTCACTCAGAGCCAAAACATCCAGGTTCCTTTCCTCAAACATACCCCCTATCTCTCGTTTTTTCTCATCTTGGTTACATCCACACACATTTAGACACCCCAATCTGAGCCTTCGAGGAGGATGAGCACTCCCCGCGTGACTCCTTCTTCTGTTTCCCCTTTTAGAAAGTTAAAATACAAGGAGGGGAGGGTTTCCAGCCCCCCGCTCCTGTTCCCTTTAGTTGCCTTCTTATCTATTTATTTACTTTGCTTTGTCGCTGTCTCCCGCGTTAGCAAGGTAGCGCAAGGAAACAGACGAAAGAATGGCCCAACCCACCCACATACACATGTATATACATACACGTCCACACACGCAAATATACATACCTATACATCTCAACGTATACATATATATACACACACAGACATATACATATATACACATGTACATAATTCATACTGTCTGCCCTTATTCATTCCCATCGCCACACCGCCACACATGAAATAACGGCCCCCTCCTCACTCATGTACGCGAGGTAGCGCTAGGAAAAGACAACGGAGGCCACACTCGTTCACACTCAGTCTCTAGCTGTCATGTAATAATGCACCGAAACCATAGCTCCATTTCCACAGCCAGGCCCCACAGAACTTTCCATGGTTTACCCCAGACGCTTCACATACCCTGGTTCAAATCACTGGCAGCACGTCGGTACCGGTGTACCACATCGTTCCAATTCACTCTATTCCTTGGACACCTTTCAACCTCCTGCATGTTCAGGCCCCGATCACTCAAATTCTTTTTCACTCCATCTTTCCACCTCCAATTTGGTCTCCCACTTCTCCTCGTTCCCTCCACCTCTGACACATATATCCTCTTGGTCAGTATTTCCTCACTCATTCTCTCCATGTGACCAAACCGTTTCAAAACACCTCTTCTGCTCTCTCAACCACCCTCTTTTTATTACCACACATCTCTCTTACCCTATTATTACTTGATCAAACCACCTCACACCACATATTGTCCTCAAACATCTCATTTCCAGCACTTCCACCCTCCTCTGCACAACTCTGTCTATAGCCCACGCCTCGCAACCATATAACATTGTTGGAACCACTATTCCTTCAAACGTACCCATTTTTGCTTTCCGAGATATTGTTCTCGAATTCCACGCATTTTTCAACGCTCCTAGAACTTTCGCTCCGTCCCCCACCCTATGATTCACTTCCACTTCCATGGTTCCATCCGCTGCCAGATCCACTCTCAGATATCTAAAACACTTCACGTCCTCTAGTTTTTCTCCATTCAAACTTACCTCCCACTTGACTTGTCCCTCAACCCTACTGTACCTAATAACCTTGTTCTTATTCACATTTACTCTCAGCTTCCTTCTTTCACACACTTTACCAAACTCAGTCACCAGCTTCTGTAGTTTCTCACACGAATCAGCCACCAGCGATGTATCATCAGCGAACAACAACTTACTCACTTCCCAAGCTCTCTCATCCACAACAGACTTCATACTTGCCCCTCTTTCCAAAACTCTTGCATTCACCTCCCTAACAACCCCATCCATAAACAAATTAAACAACCATTGAGACATCACACACCCCTGCCGCAAACCTACATTCACTGAGAACCAATCACTTTCCTCTCTTCCTACACGTACACATGCCTTACATCCTCGATAAAAAACTTTTCACTGCTCCTAACAACTTGACTCCCACACCACGTATTCTTAATACCTTCCACAGAGCATCTCTATCAACTCTATCCTATGCCTTCTCCAGATCCATAAATGCTCCATACAAATCCATTTGTTTTTCTAAGTATTTCTGTCATCCATTCTTGAAAGCAAACACCTGAACCACACATCCTCTACCACTTCTGAAACCATACTGCTCTTCCCCAGTCAGATGATCTGTACATGCCTTCACCCTCTCAATCAATACCCTCCCATATAATTTCCCAGGAATACTCAACAATCTTATACGTCTATAATTTGAGCACTCACTCTTATCCCCTTTGCCTTTGTACAATGGCACTATGCAAGCATTCCGCCAATCCTCAGGCACTTCACCGTGAGTCGTACATGCATTGAATACCCTAACCAACCAGTCAACAATACAATCACCCCCTTTTTTGATAAATCCACTGCAATACCATCCAAACCCGCTGCTTTGCCGGCTTTCATCTTCCGCAAAGCTTTTACTACCTCTTCTATGTTTATCAAATCATTCTCTCTAACCCTCTCACTTTGCACACCACCTTGACCAAAACACCATATATTTGCCACTCTATCGTCAAACACATTCAACAAACCTTCAAAATACTCACTTCATCTCCTTCTCACATCACCACTACTTGTTATCACCTCCCCATTTGCGCCCTTCACTGAAGTTCCCATTTGTTCCCTTGTCTTACGCACTTTACCTTCTTCCGAAACATCTTTTTATTCTCCCTAAAATCTAATGATACCCTCTCACCCAACTCTCATTTGCCCTCTCTTTTGCCTCTTGCACCTTTCTCTTGATCTCCTGCCTCTTTCTTTTATACGTCTCCCACTCATTTGCATTATTTCCTTGCAAAAATCGTCCAAATGCCTCTCTCTTCGCTTTCACTAATAATCTTACTTCTTCATCCCACCACTCACTACCCTCTCTAACCTGCCCACCTCCCACGCTTCTCATGCCACAAGCATCCCTTGTGCAAGCCATCGCTGCTTCCCAAAATACATCCCATTCCTCCCCCACTCCCTTTACGTCCTTTATTCTATAATGTATATTTTGTTATCCCTTTTTTAAACCAGGTATTCCCAACCCCAGTTTTTTTAGCACAAAAATCTAAAAGTTTTCCCCATTTCCATTTACAACACTGAAACCCCATTTTAAAAATTATTCCTCAATCCACATTACTCCCTTTGCTCAAAATCACCCTCACATAACCCGGTCTTTCATAAAAACCCCACTACACACTTTTCGTGCCCAAAAACACTTGTTCAGATCTTTCTTTTCACCCCCGGTGCTATCACCAATAATCACCCACTCTCTCCATCCTTTAAAATTTTACCCATATAAATTTTAGTTTACTTTTTTACATTTCTATACAAACTCCCAAACTCCTGTTTGGGAGATGTCCCCTTCCCTTGCTCTGTCCTCTCCAAAACCCCCTGACTTACTCCAAGACTTTCCCCAAACCCACTTTTTCCCCTTTACCCTTGGCTTCGTTTCACTCAAGCCAAAACACCGGGTTCCCTTTTCCCCAAAAACTAAAACACCCCCCATTTTTTACACCAAAAAAACACCCCAACGGCCCAAAAACTCCCCCTTCCCTTCCCCCTTTAGAAATTAAAAACAAGGAGGGGGGGTTTCGGCCCCCCCCCCCCGTCCCCCAAACCGTTTCAAAACACCCTCTTCTGCTTTCTCAACCACACTCTTTTATTACCACACATCTCTCCTACCCTATCATTATTTACTCGATCAAACCACCTCACACGACATATTGTCCTCAAACATCTCATTTCCAGCCCATCCACCCTCCTTCGCACAACTCTGTCTACAGCCCACGCCTCACAACCATATAACATTGTTGGAATCACTATTCCTTCAAACATACCCATTTTTGCTTTCCAAGATAATGTTCTCGACTTCCACACATTCTTCAACGCTCCCAGAACTTTCGCCCCCTCCCCCAACCCTATGAATCACTTCCGCTTCCATGGTTCCATCCGCTGCCAGATCCACTCCCAGATATCTAAAACACTTCACTTCCTCCAGTTTTTCTCCATTCAAACTTACCTCCCACATGACTTGTCCCTCAACCCTACTGTACCTAATAACCTTGCTCTTATTCACATTTACTCTCAGCTTTCTTCTTTCACACACTTTACCAAACTCAGTCACCTGCTTCTGCAGTTTCTCACATGAATCAGCCACCAGCGCTGTATCATCAGCGAACAACAACTGATTCACTTCCAAAGCTCTCATCCACAACAGACTGCATACATGCCCCTCTTTCCAAAAATTTTGCATTCACCTTCCTAACAACCCCATCCATAAACAAATTAAACAACCATGGAGACATCACATACCCCTGCCGCAAACCTACATTCACTGAGAACCAATTATTTTCCTCTCTTCCTACACGTACACATGACTTACATCCTCGGTAAAAACATTTCACTGCTTCTAGGAACTTTCCTCCCACACCATATATTCTTAATCCCTTCCACAGAGCATCTCTATCAACTCTATCATATGCCTTCTCCAGATCCACAAATGCTACATACAAATCCACTTGCTTTTCTAAGAATTTCTGTCATACATTTTTCAAAGCAAACACCTGATCCACACATCCTCTACCACTTCTGAAACCACACTGCTCTTCCCCAATCTGATGCTCTGTACATGCTTTCACTCTCTCAATCAATACCCTCCCATATAATTTCCCAGGAATACTCAACAAACTTATACCTCTGTAATTTGAGCACTCACTTTTATCCCCTTTGCCTTTGTACAATGGCACTATGCAAGCATTTCGCTAATCCTCAGGCACCTCACCATGAGACATACATAGATTGAATAACCTTATCAACCAGTCAACAACACGGTCACCCCCTTTTTTAATAAATTCTACTGCAATACCAACCAAGCCCTCTGCCTTGCCGGCTTTCATCTTTCGCAAAACTTTTACTACCTCTTCTCTGTTTACCAGATCATTTTCCCTAATCCTCTCACTTTCCACACCACCTCGACCAAAACACCCTATATCTGCCACTCTATCATCAAACACATTCAAAATACTTCAAAATACTCACTCCATCTCCTTCTCACATCACCACTACTTGTTATCACCTCCCCCTTTGCCCCTTTCACTGAAGTTCCCATCTGTTCCCTTGTCTTACGCATTTTATTTACCTCCCTCCAGAACATCTTTTTATTCTCCCTAAAATTTAATGATACTCTCTCACCCCAACTCTCATTTGCCCTCTTTTTCACCCCTTGCACCTATCTCTTGACCTCCTGCCTCTTTCTTTTATACATCTCCCAGTTATTTGCATTATTTCCATGCAAAAATCGTCCAAATGCCTCTCTCTTCTCTTTCACTAATAATCTTACTTCATCCCACCACTCATTCCCCTTTCTAATCTGCCCACCTCCCACGCTTCTCATGCCACAAGCATCTTTTGCGCAAGCCATCACAGCTTCCCTAAATACATCCCATTCCTCCCCCACTCCCCTTACTTCCATTGTTCTCACCTTTTTCCATTCTGTACTCAGTCTCTCCTGGTACTTTTTCACACAAGTCTCCCTCCTAAGCACGCTTACTCTCACCACTATTCACCCCAACATTCTCTCTTCTTTTCTGAAAACTTCTACGAATCTTCACCTTCGCCTCCACAAGATAATGATCAGACATCCCTTCAGTTGCACCTCTCAGCACATTAATATCGAAAAGTCTTTCTTTCGCGCGACTGTCAATTAACACATAATGCGATAACGCTCTCTGGCCATCTCTCCTACTTACATACGTATACTTGTGTATATCTCTCTTTTTAAACCAGGTATTCCCAATCACCAGTCTTTTTTAAGCACATAAATCTACAAGCTCTTCACCATTTCCATTTACAACACTGAACACCCCATGTACACCAATCATTCCTTCAACTGCCACATTACTCACCTTTGCATTCAAATCACCCGTCACTATAACCCGGTCTCATGCATCAAAACTACTAACACACTTTCTCAGCTGCTCACAAAACACTTGCCTCTCATGATCTTTCTTTTCATGCCCAGGTGCATATGCACCAATAATCACCCAACTCTCTCCATCCACTTTCACTTTTACCCATATCAATATTGAGTTTACTTTCTTACACTCTATCACATACTCCCAATACTCCTGTTTCAGTAGTAGTGCTACTCCTTCCCTTGCTCTTGTCCTCTCTAACCTCTGACATTACTCCCAAGACATTCCCAAACCACTCATCCCCTTTACCCTTGAGCTTCGTTTCACTCAGAGCCAAAACATCCAGGTTCCTTTCCTCAAACATACCCCCTATCTCTCGTTTTTTCTCATCTTGGTTACATCCACACACATTTAGACACCCCAATCTGAGCCTTCGAGGAGGATGAGCACTCCCCGCGTGACTCCTTCTTCTGTTTCCCCTTTTAGAAAGTTAAAATACAAGGAGGGGAGGGTTTCCAGCCCCCCGCTCCTGTTCCCTTTAGTTGCCTTCTTATCTATTTATTTACTTTGCTTTGTCGCTGTCTCCCGCGTTAGCAAGGTAGCGCAAGGAAACAGACGAAAGAATGGCCCAACCCACCCACATACACATGTATATACATACACGTCCACACACGCAAATATACATACCTATACATCTCAACGTATACATATATATACACACACAGACATATACATATATACACATGTACATAATTCATACTGTCTGCCCTTATTCATTCCCATCGCCACACCGCCACACATGAAATAACGGCCCCCTCCTCACTCATGTACGCGAGGTAGCGCTAGGAAAAGACAACGGAGGCCACACTCGTTCACACTCAGTCTCTAGCTGTCATGTAATAATGCACCGAAACCATAGCTCCATTTCCACAGCCAGGCCCCACAGAACTTTCCATGGTTTACCCCAGACGCTTCACATACCCTGGTTCAAATCACTGGCAGCACGTCGGTACCGGTGTACCACATCGTTCCAATTCACTCTATTCCTTGGACACCTTTCAACCTCCTGCATGTTCAGGCCCCGATCACTCAAATTCTTTTTCACTCCATCTTTCCACCTCCAATTTGGTCTCCCACTTCTCCTCGTTCCCTCCACCTCTGACACATATATCCTCTTGGTCAGTATTTCCTCACTCATTCTCTCCATGTGACCAAACCGTTTCAAAACACCTCTTCTGCTCTCTCAACCACCCTCTTTTTATTACCACACATCTCTCTTACCCTATTATTACTTGATCAAACCACCTCACACCACATATTGTCCTCAAACATCTCATTTCCAGCACTTCCACCCTCCTCTGCACAACTCTGTCTATAGCCCACGCCTCGCAACCATATAACATTGTTGGAACCACTATTCCTTCAAACGTACCCATTTTTGCTTTCCGAGATATTGTTCTCGAATTCCACGCATTTTTCAACGCTCCTAGAACTTTCGCTCCGTCCCCCACCCTATGATTCACTTCCACTTCCATGGTTCCATCCGCTGCCAGATCCACTCTCAGATATCTAAAACACTTCACGTCCTCTAGTTTTTCTCCATTCAAACTTACCTCCCACTTGACTTGTCCCTCAACTCTACTGTACCTAATAACCTTGTTCTTATTCACATTTACTCTCAGCTTCCTTCTTTCACACACTTTACCAAACTCAGTCACCAGCTTCTGTAGTTTCTCACACGAATCAGCCACCAGCGATGTATCATCAGCGAACAACAACTTACTCACTTCCCAAGCTCTCTCATCCACAACAGACTTCATACTTGCCCCTCTTTCCAAAACTCTTGCATTCACCTCCCTAACAACCCCATCCATAAACAAATTAAACAACCATTGAGACATCACACACCCCTGCCGCAAACCTACATTCACTGAGAACCAATCACTTTCCTCTCTTCCTACACGTACACATGCCTTACATCCTCGATAAAAAACTTTTCACTGCTCCTAACAACTTGACTCCCACACCACGTATTCTTAATACCTTCCACAGAGCATCTCTATCAACTCTATCCTATGCCTTCTCCAGATCCATAAATGCTCCATACAAATCCATTTGTTTTTCTAAGTATTTCTGTCATCCATTCTTGAAAGCAAACACCTGAACCACACATCCTCTACCACTTCTGAAACCATACTGCTCTTCCCCAGTCAGATGATCTGTACATGCCTTCACCCTCTCAATCAATACCCTCCCATATAATTTCCCAGGAATACTCAACAATCTTATACGTCTATAATTTGAGCACTCACTCTTATCCCCTTTGCCTTTGTACAATGGCACTATGCAAGCATTCCGCCAATCCTCAGGCACTTCACCGTGAGTCGTACATGCATTGAATACCCTAACCAACCAGTCAACAATACAATCACCCCCTTTTTTGATAAATCCACTGCAATACCATCCAAACCCGCTGCTTTGCCGGCTTTCATCTTCCGCAAAGCTTTTACTACCTCTTCTATGTTTATCAAATCATTCTCTCTAACCCTCTCACTTTGCACACCACCTTGACCAAAACACCATATATTTGCCACTCTATCGTCAAACACATTCAACAAACCTTCAAAATACTCACTTCATCTCCTTCTCACATCACCACTACTTGTTATCACCTCCCCATTTGCGCCCTTCACTGAAGTTCCCATTTGTTCCCTTGTCTTACGCACTTTACCTTCTTCCGAAACATCTTTTTATTCTCCCTAAAATCTAATGATACCCTCTCACCCAACTCTCATTTGCCCTCTCTTTTGCCTCTTGCACCTTTCTCTTGATCTCCTGCCTCTTTCTTTTATACGTCTCCCACTCATTTGCATTATTTCCTTGCAAAAATCGTCCAAATGCCTCTCTCTTCGCTTTCACTAATAATCTTACTTCTTCATCCCACCACTCACTACCCTCTCTAACCTGCCCACCTCCCACGCTTCTCATGCCACAAGCATCCCTTGTGCAAGCCATCGCTGCTTCCCAAAATACATCCCATTCCTCCCCCACTCCCTTTACGTCCTTTATTCTCACACGAGTCTCCTTCCCAAGCTCACTTATGTCACCACTCTCTTCACCCTAACATTCTCTCTCTCTCTCTCTCTATCTCTCTCTCTCTCTCTCTCTCTCTCTCTCTCTCTCTCTCTCTCTCTCTGTATATATATATATATATATATATATATATATATATATATATATATATATATATATATATATATATATATGTATATATATATTTGTTTATTTATTTCTATGAGCACGGGGAAAATGATACACGATAAGTTCCCAATTGCACTTTTGTGTAATAATCACATCATCAGGGGAGATACAAGAAATATAAGTCAGCTGATATACAACAAAGAGACGTAGGACGCCATTTGGTAAACACGTGATTTTTCATGACAGACAACGAGCGTATCATAAAATTATTACGTGGACAAGAAGCGGAATTGTTTACCGATTCTATCAACAATAAAGCTATCCAATTTGTATAGACCTTGACTAATATCAACGTTAAAATTCTTTGTGTATTTAATAATAGAAGATTCAATGATATTTCTCGTGGTATTGGAGTTAGAGTTCATAACTGAGATGGCATTACATTGATCGTAGTTTTTAACGTGATTAAACAAGGCATTTGATTCTTGTCCTGCTCTTATACTATATCTATGTTGCTTAAGTCTAACAGAAAGATCCTTACCAGTTTGCCCAATGTAAAACTTATCACAATTTCTACATGGCACTTTATAGATGCAACCAGGAAAATTTTCTGGTGAGTTCCTGATTAAGATATTCTTTATGGTATTATTGCTGCTGAAGGCAACATTTACATTAAATGGTTTAAGCAACATGGGAAGTAAAGTAAAATTATTATCAAATGGGAGAACTAAAAGATTCTTGGTGTCAATGGGAGGCTTGGGTTCAACTCTATAAAATGATTTCTTTGCTAACTTAAGGGATTTATCAGTGAAAGATACTTTAACTTAGATCCAATAGAATATATCTTCTCAAACTATATCATCAATAAACTTTGGACTGCAAATACGTAATGCCCTAAGGAACATAGATTGAAATGATGATAATCTAACTCTGTCATGTTGAGAGTAATAATGGATATATGAACATACATTAGTGGTTTTCTGTATATGCTAAACTTAAACTTGCTTCCCTGCCTATGGATCATGCAGTCTAAAAATGGCAACGAACCATTATTTTCATTTTCTACAGTAAATTTGATGGAAGGTACTAAATTGTTAAGTAAGGGGAGAAATGTTTGTACATATTCATTTGTTGGCCAAACACAAAGAATATCATCTACATACCTAAACCAAATTGCATTAGAAGGTAAGATATCCTTTAGAAATTTTGTTTCAAAGAATTCCATATAAAATTACTTAGTACAGGTGAAAGAGGATTACCCATTCTCATACCAAATTTTAGAGCATAATATCTTCATTGAACTGAAATACACAGTCTTTTTATACAAAATTCTATCAGTTCGGTGAACAGACTTTGAACCAGGTGTAAATGACTATCATCCAAAACAGCAAATAGATATCCTAAAAGGTCATTAACTGCAACTTTTGTGAGCATTGAGGAAACATCAAAGCTAACAAGTTTGAAATCAGAATTAACATTGATATTGTTAAGCTTGTTAACCAAATCTACATTTTTCATATTAGAATTTGATATCTTACCCACTAAAGGGCTTAATAAAGAAACTAACCATTTTGACAATTTACACCACATGTCCTCAAACATCTTATTTCTAACATATCCACCCTCCTCTGCACAACCCTATCTATAGCCCATGCCTCACAACCATATAACATTGTTGGAACCACTATTCCTTCAAACATACCAATATTTGCTCACCGAGATAACGTTTTCGCCCTCCACACATTCTTTATCGCTCACAGAACTTTCGCCCCCTTCCCCCCACCATGACTCACTTCCGCTTCCACGGTCCCATCCGCTGCCAAATCCACTCCCAGATATCTGAAACACTTCACTTCCTCCATTTTTTCTCCATTCAAACCTACCTCCCAATTGACTTGTCCCTCAACCCTACTGTACCTAATAACCTTGCTCTTATTCACATTTACTCTCAGCTTTCTTCTTTCACACACTTTGCAAAACAGTCACCAGCTTCTATAGTTTCTCAGACGAATCAGCCACCAGCGCTGTGTCATCAGCGAAAAACAACTGACTCATTTCCCAAGCCCCCTCATTCACAACAGACTGCATACTTGCCCCTCTCTCCAAAACCCTTGCTTTAACCTCCCTAACAACCCCATCCATAAGCAAATTAAACAACCATGGAGACATCACGCACCCCAGCCGCATTCCAGCATTCACTGAGAACCACTCACTTCCTATTCCTATTCATACACATGCCTTACATCCTCGATAAAAACTTTTCACTGCTTCCAGCAACATGCCTCCAGCACCATATACTCTTAATACCTTCCACAGAGCATCTCTTATCAACTCTTATCATATGCCTTCTCCTGATCCATAAATGCTACATACAAAGCCATTTGTTTTTCTATGTATTTCTGTCATACATTCTTCAAAGCAAACACCTGATCCACATCTCTACCATTTTTCAAACCACACTGTTCTTCCCCACTCTGATGTTCTGTACATGCCTTCACCATCTCAATACCCTTATCTTTATCCCCTTTGCCTTTGTACAGTGGCACTATGCATGCATTCCGCTAATCCTCAGGGGCTTCACCGTAAACCATACAAACACTGGATATCCTCACCACCCAGTCAACAATACAGTCACAACACAGTCACCCCGCTGCCTTGCCGGCTTTCTTCTTCCGCAAAGCTTTCACTTCTTCTCTGTTTACCAAATTATTCTCCTTCACCCTTTCACTTCGCACACCACCTCTACGAAAACACCCTATATCTGCCACTCCATCATTCAACAAACCTTCAAAATACTCACTCCATCTCCTCACATCACCACTACTGGATATTACCTCCCCATTAACCCCCTTCATCAATGTTCCCATTTGTTCTCTTGTCTTCCACAGAGCATCTCTATCAACTCTTATCGTATGCCTTCTCCAGGTCCATAAATGTTACATACAAATCCATTAGTTTTTCTAAGTATTTCTCACATATTCTTCAAAGCAAACACCTGATCCACACATCCTCTACCGCTTCTGAAACCTCACTGCCCTTCCCCATGCTGAGGCTCTGTACATGCCATCACCCTTTCAATCAATACCCTCCCATACAATTTCCCAGGAACACTCGATAAAATTATGACTCCGTAATCTGAACACTCACCTATATATATATATATATATATATATATATATATATATATATATATATATATATATATATATATATATATATATATATATTACCCCTGGGGATAGGGGATTAAGAATACTTCCCACGTATTCCCTGCGTGTCGTAGAAGGCGACTAAAAGGGGAGGGAGCGGGGGGCTGGAAATCCTCCCTTCTCGTTTTTTTTTTTTTTAATTTTCCAAAAGAAGGAACAGAGGGGGCCAAGTGAGGATATTCCAAAAAAGGCCCAGTCCTCTGTTCTCAACGCTACCTCGCTAACGCGGGAAATGGCGAATAGTTTAAAAGAAAGAATATATATATATATATATCACATACAATCCTCCAACAGCCAGGATCGAACCTGGGACCCCTGTACAAGAAGCAGGCATGCTAACCGCTAGGCTATGGGACTGTATAATAGGAAACAACTATTCGAAATACTAAGTACTCGAATACCCTTCGTCTCACAATGGTGAGCAACGGGGTCTATACTGGTTGTTTCCGAACAGACGCACATAGCAAGCTGATAGCGTTTTACCGAACCTAACTGTACAACGCGGAGGTGTATGAATACGAATAAAGTGCATATGAACTCGCACCTTCATAGAACATACAAACCTCCAACAGATAGGATCGAATCTGGGACCCCTGTGCAAGAGGCAAGCATGCTAACCGCTAGGCTATGGGACTGTATAATAGGAAACAACTATTCGAAATACTAAGTACTCGAATACCCTTCGTCTCACAATGGTGAGCAACGGGGTCTATACTGGTTGTTTCCGAACAGACGCACAAAGCAAGCTGATAGCGTTTTACCGAATTCATATACCTCCGCGTTGTACAGTTAGGTTCGGTAAAACGCTATCAGCTTGCTATGTGCGTCTGTTCGGAAACAACCAGTATAGACCCCGTTGCTCACCATTGTGAGACGAAGGGTATTCGAGTACTTAGTATTTCGAATAGTTGTTTCCTATTATACAGTCCCATAGCCTAGCGGTTACATGCCTGCCTCTTGTACAGGGGTCCCAGGTTCGATCCTAGCTGTTGGAGGTTTGTATGTTCTATGAAGGTGCGCGTTCATATGCACTTTATTAGTATTCATATACCTCCGCGTTGTACAGTTAGGTTCGGTAAAACGCTATCAGCTTGCTATGTGCGTCTGTTCGGAAACAACCAGTATAGACCCCGTTGCTCACCATTGTGAGACGAAGAGTATTCGAGTACTTAGTATTTCGAATAGTTGTTTCCTATTATACAGTCCCATAGCCTAGCGGTTACATGCCTGCCTCTTGCACAGGGGTCTCAGGTTCGATCCTAGCTATTGGAGGTTTGTATGTTCTATGAAGGTGCGCGTTCATATGCACTTTATTCGTATTCATATACCTCCGCGTTGTACAGTTAGGTTCGGTAAAACGCTATCAGCTTGCTATGTGCGTCTGTTCGGAAACAACCAGTATAGACCCCGTTGCTCACCATTGTGAGACGAAGGGTATTCGAGTACTTAGTATTTCGAATAGTTGTTTCCTATTATACACTCCCATAGCCTAGCGGTTAGCATGCCTGCCTCTTGCACAGGGGTCCCAGGTTCGATCCTGGCTGTTGGAGGTTTGTATGTTCTATGAAGGTGCGCGTTCATATGCCCTTTATTCGTATATATATATATATATATATATATATATATATATATATATATATTCCTATGAGTCCAAGTGGAAAATGAAAAACGATAACTTCCCAAGTGCACTTTCGTGTAATAATCACATCATATATATATATATATATATATTTTTTATATACTTTGTCGCTGTCTCCCGCGTTTGCGAGGTAGCGCAAGGAAACAGACGAAAGAAATGGCCCAACCCACCCCCATACACATGTATATACATACGTCCACACACGCAAATATACATACCTACACAGCTTTCCATGGTTTACCCCAGACGCTTCACATGCCTTGATTCAATCCACTGACAGCACGTCAACCCCGGTATACCACATCGCTCCAATTCACTCTATTCCTTGCCCTCCTTTCACCCTCCTGCATGTTCAGGCCCTGATCACACAAAATCTTTTTCACTCCATCTTTCCACCTCCAATTTGGTCTCCCTCTTCTCCTTGCTCCCTCCACCTCCGACACATATATCCTCTTGGTCAATCTTTCCTCACTCATCCTCTCCATGTGCCCAAACCACTTCAAAACACCCTCTTCTGCTCTCTCAACCACGCTCTTTTTATTTCCACACATCTCTCTTACCCTTACGTTACTCACTCGATCAAACCACCTCACACCACACATTGTCCTCAAACATCTCATTTCCAGCACATCCATCCTCCTGCGCACAACTCTATCCATAGCCCACGCCTCGCAACCATACAACATTGTTGGAACCACTATTTCTTCAAACATACCCATTTTTGCTTTCCGAGATAATGTTCTCGACTTCCACACATTCTTCAAGGCCCCCAGAATTTTCGCTCCCTCCCCCACCCTATGATCCACTTCTGCTTCCATGGTTCCATCCGCTGCCAGATCCACTCCCAGATATCTAAAACACTTCACTTCCTCCAGTGTTTCTCCATTCAAACTCACCTCCCAATTGACTTGACCCTCAACCCTACTGTACCTAATAACCTTGCTCTTATTCACATTTACTCTTAACTTTCTTCTTCCACACACTTTACCAAACTCAGTCACCAGCTTCTGCAGTTTCTCACATGAATCAGCCACCAGCGCTGTATCATCAGCGAACAACAACTGACTCACTTCCCAAGCTCTCTCATCCCCAACAGACTTCATACTTGCCCCTCTTTCCAAAACTCTTGCATTTACCTCCCTAACAACCCCATCCATAAACAAATTAAACAACCATGGAGACATCACGCACCCCTGCCGCAAACCTACATTCACTGAGAACCAATCACTTTCCTCTCTTCCTACACGTAAACATGCCTTACATCCTCGATAAAAACTTTTCACTGCTTCTAACAACTTTCCTCCCACACCATATATTCTTAATACCTTCCACAGAGCATATATATATATATATATATATATATATATATATATATATATATATATATATATATATATATATATATATATATATATTTTTTTTTTTTTTTTTTTCAAACTATTCGCCATTTCCCGCGTTAGCGAGGTAGCGTTAAGAACAGAGAACTGGGCCACTGAGGGAATATCCTCACCTGGCCCCCTTCTCTGTTCCTTCTTTTGGAAAATTAAAAAAAATTGAGAGGGGAGGATTTCCAGCCCCCGCTCCCTCCCCTTTTAGTCGCCTTCTACGACACGCAGGGAATACGTGGGAAGTATTCTTTCTCCCCTATCCCCAGGGATAATATATATATATATATATATATATATATATATATATATATATATATATATATATATATATATATATATATATATATATATATATATATATATATATATTCATATATATATATATATATATATATATATATATATATATATATATATATATATATATATATATATATATATATATGTATATTAAAAAAGGGGGTGACTGTATTGTTGACTGGTTGGTAAGGTTATTTAATGTATGTATGATTCATGGTGAGGTGCCTGAGGATTGGCGGAATGCGTGCATAGTGCCATTGTACAAAGGCAAAGGGGATAAGAGTGAGTGCTCAAATTACAGAGGTATAAGTTTGTTGAGTATTCCTGGTAAATTATATGGGAGGGTATTGATTGAGAGGGTGAAGGCATGTACAGAGCATCAGATTGGGGAAGAGCAGTGTGGTTTCAGAAGTGGTAGAGGATGTGTGGATCAGGTGTTTGCTTTGAAGAATGTATGTGAGAAATACTTAGAAAAGCAAATGGATTTGTATGTAGCATTTATGGATCTGGAGAAGGCATATGATAGAGTTGATAGAGATGCTCTGTGGAAGGTATTAAGAATATATGGTGTGGGAGGAAAGTTGTTAGAAGCAGTGAAAAGTTTTTATCGAGGATGTAAGGCATGTGTACGTGTAGGAAGAGAGGAAAGTGATTGGTTCTCAGTGACTGTAGGTTTGCGGCAGGGGTGTGTGATGTCTCCATGGTTGTTTAATTTGTTTATGGATGGGGTTGTTAGGGAGGTAAATGCAAGAGTTTTGGAAAGAGGGGCAAGTATGAAGTCTGTTGGGGATGAGAGAGCTTGGGAAGTGAGTCAGTTGTTGTTCGCTGATGATACAGCACTGGTGGCTGATTCATGTGAGAAACTGCAGAAGCTGGTGACTGAGTTTGGTAAAGTGTGTGGAAGAAGAAAGTTAAGAGTAAATGTGAATAAGAGCAAGGTTATTAGGTACAGTAGGGTTGAGGGTCAAGTCAATTGGGAGGTGAGTTTGAATGGAGAAAAACTGGAGGAAGTGAAGTGTTTTAGATATCTGGGAGTGGATCTGGCAGCGGATGGAACCATGGAAGCAGAAGTGGATCATAGGGTGGGGGAGGGGGCAAAAATTCTGGGGGCCTTGAAGAATGTGTGGAAGTCGAGAACATTATCTCGGAAAGCAAAAATGGGTATGTTTGAAGGAATAGTGGTTCCAACAATGTTGTATGGTTGCGAGGCGTGGGCTATGGATAGAGTTGTGCGCAGGAGGATGGATGTGCTGGAAATGAGATGTTTGAGGACAATGTGTGGTGTGAGGTGGTTTGATCGAGTGAGTAACGTAAGGGTAAGAGAGATGTGTGGAAATAAAAAGAGCGTGGTTGAGAGAGCAGAAGAGGGTGTTTTGAAGTGGTTTGGGCACATGGAGAGAATGAGTGAGGAAAGATTGACCAAGAGGATATATGTGTCGGAGGTGGAGGGAACGAGGAGAAGAGGGAGACCAAATTGGAGGTGGAAAGATGGAGTGAAAAAGATTTTGTGTGATCGGGGCCTGAACATGCAGGAGGGTGAAAGGAGGGCAAGGAATAGAGTGAATTGGAGCGATGTGGTATACCAGGGTTGACGTGCTGTCAGTGGATTGAATCAAGGCATGTCAAGCGTCTGGGGTAAACCATGGAAAGCTGTGTAGGTATGTATATTTGCGTGTGTGGACGTATGTATATACATGTGTATGGGGGGGGTTGGGCCATTTCTTTCGTCTGTTTCCTTGCGCTACCTCGCAGACGCGGGAGACAGCGACAAAGTATAATAAAAAAAAAAAAAAATATATATATATATATATATATATATATATATATATATATATATATATATATATATATATATATATATATATATACACATAAGTGGAAGACCAAATTGGAGGTGGAAAGATGGAGTGAAAAAGATTTTGAGTGATCGGGGCCTGAACATGCAGGAGGGTGAAAGGTGGGCAAGGAACAGAGTGAATTGGATCGATGTGGTATACCGGGGTTGACGTGCTGTCAGTGGATTGAATCAGGGCATGTGAAGCGTCTGGGGTAAACCATGGAAAGTTGTGTGGGGCCTGGATGTGGAAAGGGAGCTGTGGTTTAGGGCATTATTGCATGACAGCTAGAGACTGAGTGTGAACGAATGGGGCCTTTGTTGTCTTTTCCTAGCGCTACCTCGCACACATGAGGAGGGAGGTGGATGGTATTCCATGTGTGGCGAGGTGGCGATGGAAATGAATAAAGGCAGACAGTGTGAATTGTGTGCATGGGTATATATGTATGTGTCTGTGTGTGTATATATATGTGTACATTGAGATGTATAGGTATGTATATTTGCGTGTGTGGACGTGTATGTATATACATGTGCATGGGGGTGGGTTGGGCCATTTCTTTCGTCTGTTTCCTTGCATAATTCGCAAACGCGGGAGACAGCGACATAGCAAAATAAGATAAATAAATAAAAAAAAAAAAAAATATATATATATATATATATATATATATATATATATATATATATATATATATATACATATATACATATATATATATATATATATATGTATATATATATATATATATATATATATATATATATATATATATATATATATATATATATATATATATGTATATATATATATATATATATATATATATATATATATATATATATATATATATATATATATATATATATATATATATATATATAAACTGCAGAAGCTGGTGACTGAGTTTGGTAAAGTGTGTGAAAGAAGAAAGTTAAGAGTAAATGTGAATAAGAGCAAGGTTATTAGGTACAGTAGGGTTGAGGGTCAAGTCAATTGGGAGGTGAGTTTGAATGGAGAAAAACAGGAGGAAGTGAAGTGTTTTAGATATCTGGGCGTGGATCTGGCAGCGGATGGAACCATGGAAGCGGAAGTGGATCATAGGGTGGGGGAGGGGGCGAAAATTCTGGGAGCCTTGAAGAATGTGTGGAAGTCGAGAACATTATCTCGGAAAGCAAAAATGGGTATGTTTGAAGGAATAGTGGTTCCAACAATGTTGTATGGTTGCGAGGCGTGGACTATGGATAGAGCTGTGCGCAGGAGGATGGATGTGCTGGAAATGAGATGTTTGAGGACAATGTGTGGTGTGAGGTGGTTTGATCGAGTAAGTAACGTAAGGGTAAGAGAGATGTGTGGAAATAAAAAGAGCGTGGTTGAGAGAGCAGAAGAGGGTGTTTTGAAATGGTTTGGTCACATGGAGAGAATGAGTGAGGAAAGATTGACCAAGAGGATATATGTGTCGGAGGTGGAGGGAACGAGGAGAAGAGGGAGACCAAATTGGAGGTGGAAAGATGGAGTGAAAAAGATTTTGTGTGATCGGGTCCTGAACATGCAGGAGGGTGAAAGGAGGGCAAGGAATAGAGTGAATTGGAGCGATGTGGTATACCGGGGTTGACGTGCTGTGGGTGGATTGAATCAAGGCACGTGAAGCGTCTGGGGTAAACCATGGAAAGCTGTGTAGGTATGCATATTTGCGTGTGTAGACGTATGTATATACATGTGTATGGGGGTGGGTTGGGCCATTTCTTTCGTCTGTTTCCTTGCGCTACCTCGCAAACGCGGGAGACAGCGACAAAAAAAAAAAAAAATATATATATATATATATATATATATATATATATATATATATATATATATATATATATATATAGGGGAACAGAAGGAGTCACGCGGAGAGTGCTCATCCTCCTCGTAGGCTCAGATTGGGGTGTCTAAGTGTGTGTGAATGTAACCAAGATGAGAAAAGAGGAGAGATAGGTAGTATGTTTGAGGAAAGGAACCTGGATGTTTTGGCTCTGAGTGAAACGAAGCTCAAAGATATAGGGGAAGAGCGGTTTGGGAATGTCTTGGGAGTAAAGTCAGGGTTTAGTGAGAGGACAAAAGCAAGGGAAGGAGTAGCTCTACTTCTGAAAGATGAGTGGTAGGAGTATGTGATAGAGTGTAAGAAAGTAAACTCAAGATTGATATGGGTAAAACTGAAAGTTGATGGAGAGAGATGGGTGATTATTGGTGCATATGCACCTGGGCATGAGAAGAAAGATCATGAGAGGTAAGTGTTTTGGGAGCACCTGAGTGAGTTTGTTAGTAGTTTTGATGCACGAGACCGGGTTATAGTGATGGGTGATTTGAATGCAAAGGTGAGTAATGTGACAGTTGAGGGAATAATTGGTGTACATGGGGTGTTCAGTGTTGTAAATGGAAATGGTGAAGAGCTTGTAGATTTATATGCTGAAAAAGGACTGGTGATTGGGAATACCTTGTTTAAAAAGAGAGATATACATAAGTATACGCATGTAAGTAGGAGAGATGGTCAGAGAGCGTTATTGGATTACGTGTTAATTGATAGTCGCGCGAAAGAGAGACTTTTGGATGTTAATGTGCTGAGAGGTGCAATTGGAGGGATGTCTGATCATTATCTTGTGGAGGCGAAGGTGAAGATTTGTAGAAGTTTTCAGAAAAGAAGAGAGAATGTTGGGGGTGAAGAGAGTGGTGAGAGTAAGTGAACTTGGGAAGGAGCCTTGTGTGAGGATGTACCAGGAGAAACTGAGTACAGAATGGAAAAAGGTGAGAGCAAAGGACGTAAGGGGAGTGGGGGAGGAATGGAATGTATTTAGGGAAGCAGTGATGGCTTGCGCAAAAGATGCTTGTGGCATGAGAAGCGTGGGAAGTGGGCAGATTAGAAAGGGTAGTGAGTGGTGGGATGAAGAAGTAAGATTATTAGTGAAAGAGAAGAGAGAGGCATTTGGACGATTTTTGCAGCGAAATAATGCAAATGAGTGGGAGATGTATAAAAGAAAGAGGAAGGAGATCAAGAGAAACGTGCAAGAGGTGAAAAAGAGAGCAAATGAGAGTTGGGGCGAGAGAGTATCATTAAATTTTAGGGAGAATAAAAAGATGTTTTGGAAGGAGGTAAATAAAGTGCGTAAGACAAGGGAACAAATGGGAAGTTCAGTAAAGGGGGCTAATGGGGAGGTGACAACAAGTAGTGGTGATGTGAGAAGGAGATGGAGTGAGTATTTTGAAGGTTTGTTGAATGTGTTTGATGATAGAGTGGCAGATATAGGGTGCTTTGGTCGAGGTGGTGTGCAAAGTGAAAGGGTTAGGGAAAATGATTTTGTAAACAGAGAAGAGGTAGTAAAAGCTTTCCGGAAGATGAAAGCCGGCAAGGCAGCGGGTTTGGATGGTATTGCAGTAGAATTTATTAAAAAAGGGGGTGACTGTATTGTTGACTGGTTGGTATGGTTATTTAATGTATGTATAATTCATGGTGAGGTGCCTGAGGATTGGCGGAATGCTTGCATAGTGCCATTGTACAAAGGCAAAGGGGACAAAGGTGAGTGCTCAAATTACAATGGTATGAGTTTGTTGAGTATTCCTGGGAAATTCTATGGGAGGGTATTGATTGAGAGGGTGAAGGCATGTACACAGCATCAGATTGGGAAAGAGCAGCGTGGCTTCAGAAGTGGGAGAGGATGTGTGGATCAGGTGTTTCCTTTGAAGAATGTTTGTGAAAAATGCTTAGAAAAGCAAATGGATTTGTATGTAGCATTTATGGATCTGGAGGAGGCATGTGATAGAGTTGATAGAGATGCTCTGTGGAAGGTATTAAGAACATATGTTATGGGAGGCAAGTTGTTAGAAGCAGTGAAAAGTTTTTATCGAGGATGTAAAGCATGTGTACGTGTAGGAAGAGAGGAAAGTGATTGGTTCTCAGTGAATGTAGGTTTGCGGCAGGGGTGTGTGATGTCTCCATGGTTGTTTAATTTGTATATAGATGGGGTTGTTAGGGAGGTGAATGCAAGAGTTTTGGAAAGAGGGGCAAGTATTCAGTCTGTTGTCGATGAGAGAGCTTGGGAAGTGAGTCAGTTGTTGTACGCTGATGATACAGCGCTGGTGGCTGATTCATGTAAGAAACTGCAGAAGCTGGTGACTGAGTTTGGTAAAGTGTGTGAAAGAAGAAATTTGAGAATAAATGTGAATAAGAGCAAGGTTATTAGGTACAGTAGGGTTGAGGGTCAAGTCAATTGGGACGTAAGTTTGAATGGAGAAAAACTGGAGGAAGTGAAGTGTTTTAGATATCTGCGAGTGGATTTGGCAGCGGATGGAACCATGGAAGTGGAAGTGAATCATAGGGTGGGGGAGGGGGCGAAAGTTCTAGGAGCGTTGAAGAATGTGTGGAAGTCGAGAACTTTATCTCGGATAACAAAAATGGGTATGTTTGAAGGAATAGTGGTTCCAACAATGTTGTATGGTTGCAAGGCGTGGACTATGGATAGAGTTGTGCGGAGGAGAGTGGATGTGCTGGAAATGAGATGTTTGAGGACAATATGTGGTGTGAGGTGGTTTAATCGCGTAAGTAATGATAGGGTAAGATAGATGTGCGGTAATAAAAGGAGTGTGGTTGAGAGAGCAGAAGAGGATGTTTTGAAATGGTTTGGCCACATGGAGAGAATGAGGGAGGAGAGATTGACAAAGAGGACATATGTGTCAGAGGTGGAGGGAACGAGGAGAAGTGGGAGACCAAGTTGAAGGTGGAAAGATGGAGTGAAAAAGATTTTGAGTGATCGGGGCCTGAACATGCAGGAGGGTGAAAGGCGTGCAAGGAATAGAGTGAATTGGAATTATGTGGTGTACCGGGACGACGTGCTGTCAATGGATTGAACCAGGGCATGTGTAGCGTGTGGGGTAAACCATGGAAAGTTCTGTGAGGCCTGCATGTGGAAAGAGAGCTGTTGTTTCGGTGCATTATCACATGACAGCTAGAGACTGAGTGTGAACGAATGTGACTTTTATTGTCTTTTCCTAGCGCTACCTCGCACACATGAGGGGGGAGGGGGTTCTTATTTCATGTGTGGCGGCGTGGCGATGGGAATTAATAACGGCAGACAGTTTGAATTATGTACATGTGTATATATGTATATGTCTGTGTGTGTATATGTATATGTGTGTGTATATGTATATATACACATGTATATACATACACGTCCACACACGCAAATATACATACCTATACATCTCAATGTACACATATATATATACACACACAGACATATACATATATACACATGTACATAATTCATACTGTCTGCCTTTATTTGTTCCCATCGCCAGCCCGCCACACATGGAATAACAACCCCCTCCCCCCTCATGTGTGCGAGGTAGCGCCAGGAAAGACACCAAAGGCACCATTCGTTCACACTCAGTCTCTAGCTGTCATGTAATAATGCACCGAAACCACAGTTCCCTTTCCACATCCAGGCCCCACACACTTTCCATGGTTTACCCCAGACGCTTCACATGCCCTGGTTCAATCCATTGACAGCACGTCGACCCCGGAATACCATATCGTTTCAATTCACTCTATTCCTTGTACGCCTTTCACCCTCCTGCATGTTCAGGCCCCGATCACACAAAATTTTTTTCACTCCATCTTTCCACCTTCAATTTGGTCTCCCACTTCTCCTCGTTCCCTCCACCTCTGACAAATTTATCCTCTTGGTCAATCTTTCCCCACTCATTCTCTCCATGTGACCAAACCACTTCTGAACACCCTCTTCTGCTATCTCGACCACACTCTTTTTATTTCCACACATCTCTCTCACCCTTACATTACTTACTCGATCAAACCACCTAACACCACATATTGTCCTCAAACATCTCATTTCCAGCACATCCACCCTCCTCCGCACAACTCTATCCATAGCCCACGGCTCGCAACCATACAACATTGTTGGAACCACTATTCCTTCAAACATACCCATTTTTGCTTTCCGAGATAACGTTCTCGACTTCCAAACATTCTTCAAGGCTCCCAGAATTTTCGCCCCCTCCCCCACCCTATGATTCACTTCCGCTTCCATGGTTCAATCTGCTGCCAGATCCACTCCCAGATATCTAAAACACTTTACTTCCTCCAGTTTTTCTCCGTTCAAACTTACCTCCCAATTGACTTGACCCTCAACTCTACTGTACCTAATAACCTTGCTCTTATTCACATTTACTCTTAACTTTCTTCTTTCACACACTTTACCAAACTCAGTCACCAACTTCTGCAGTTTCTTACATGAATCAGCCACCAGCGATGTATCATCAGCGAACAACAACTGACTCACTTCCCAAGCTCTCTCATCGACAACAGACTGCATACTTGCCCCTCTTTCCAAAACTCTTGCATTCACCTCCCTAACAACCCCATCCATAAACAAATTAAACAACCATGGAGACATCACACACCCCTGCCGCAAACCTACATTCACTGAGAACCAATCACTTTCCTCTCTTCCTACATGTACAAATGCCTTACATCCTCGATAAAAACTTTTCACTGCTTCTAACAACTTGCCTCCCACACCATATATTCTTAAAACCCTTCCACAGAGCATCTCTATCAACTCTATCATATGCCTTCTCCAGATCCATAAATGCTACATACATATCCATTTGTTTTTCTAAGTATTTCTCACATACATTCTTCAAAGTAATCACCTGATCCACACATCCTCTACCACTTCTGAAACCACACTGTTCTTCCCCAATCTGATGCTCTGTACACGCCTTCACCCTCTCAATCAATACCCTCATATAATTTACCAGGAATACTCAACAGACTTATACCTCTGTAATTTGAGCACTCACTCTTATCCCCTTTACCTTTGTGCAATGGCACTATGCAAGCATTCCGCCAATCCTCAGGCACCTCACCATGAATCATACATGCATTAAATAACCTTACCAACCAGTCAACAATTCAGTCACCCCCTTTTTTTAATAAATTCCACTGCAATGCCATCCAAACCTGCTGCTTTGCCGGCTTTCATCTTCTGTAAAGCTTTTACTACCTCTTCTCTATTTACCAAATCATTTTCCCTAACCCTCTCGCTTTGCACACCACCTCGACCAAAACACCCTATATCTGCCACTCTATCATCAAACACATTCAACAAACCTTCAAAATACTCACTCCAACTCCTTCTCACCTCACCACTACTTGTTATCACCTCCTCATTAGCCCCCTTCACCGAAGTTCCCATTTGCTCCCTCGTCTTACGCACTTTATTTACCTCCTTCCAAAACATCTTTTTATTCTCCCTAAAATTTAATGATACTCTCTCACCCCAACTCTCATTTGCCCTCTTTTTCACCTCTTGCACCTTTCTCTTGACCTCCTGCCTATTTCTTTTATACCTCTCCCACTCATTTGCACTTTTTCCTTGCAAAAATCGTTCAAATGCCTCTCTCTTCTCTTTCACTAATAATCTTACTTCTTCATCTTACCACTCACTACCTTTTCTAATCAACCCACCTCCCAGGCTTCTCATGCCACAAGCATCTTTTGCGCAAGCCATCACTGCTTCCCTAAATACATCCCATTCCTCCCCCACTCCCCTTACCTCCTTTGCTCTCACCTTTCTCCTTTCTCTACTCAGTCTCTTCCTTACACAAGGCTCCTTCCCAAGCTCACTTACTCTCACCACTCTCTTCACCCCAACATTCTCTCTTCTTTTCTGAAAACCCCCACAAATCTTCACCTTCGCCTCCGCAAGATAATGATCAGACATCCTTCCAGTTACACCTCTCAGCACATTAACATCCAAAAGTCTCTCTTTCGTGCGTCTATCAATTAACACGTAATCCAATAACGCTCTCTGGCCATCTCTCCTACTTACATACGAATACTTATGTATATCTCGCTTTTTAAACCAGGTATTCCCAATCACCAGTCCTTTTTCAGCACATAAATCTACAAGCTCTTCACCATTTCCATTTACAACACTGAACACTCCATGTATACCAATTATTCCCTCAACTGCCACATTACTCACCTTTGCTTTCAAATCACCCATCACTATAACCCTGTCTCGTGCATGAAAACCACTAACACACTAATTCAGCTGCTCCCAGAACGCTTGCCTCTCATGATCTTTCTTCTCATGCCCAGGTGCATATGCACCAATAATCACCCATCTCTCTCCATCAACTTTCAGTTTTACCCACATCAATCTAGAATTTACTTTCCTACACTCTATCACATACTCCCACAACTCCTGATTCAGGAGTAGTGCTACTCCTTCCCTTGCTCTTGTCCTCTCACTAACCCCTGACTTTACTCCCAAGACATTTCCAAACCAATCTTCCCCTTTACCCTTTAGCTTCGTTTCACTCAGAGCCAAAACATCCAGGTTCCTTTCCTCAAACATACTACCTATCTCTCCTTTTTTCTCATCTTGGTTACATCCACACACATTTAGACACCCCAATCTGAGCCTTCGAGGAGGATGAGCACCCCTCGCGTGACTCCTTCTTCTGTTTCCCCTTTTAGAAAGTTAAAATACAAGGAGGGGAGGGTTTCTGGCTCCCTGCTCTCGTCCCCTTTAGTCGCCTTCTACTACACGTGAGGAATGCGTGGGAAGTATTCTTTCTCCCCTATCCCCAGGGATATTCCACAGTAATAATTTATGAAAAAAAAAAGGGGGTGACTGTATTGTTGACTGGTTGGTAAGGTTATTCAATGTATGTATGATTCATGGTGAGGTGCCTGAGGACTGGCGGAATGCGTGCATAGTGCCATTGTACAAAGGCAAATGGGATACGATTGAGTGCTCAAATTACAGAGGTATAAGTTTGTTGAGTATTCCTGTTAAATTATATGGGAGGGTATTGATTGAGAGGGTGAAGGCATGTACAGAGCATCAGAATGGGGAAGAGCAGTGTGGTTTCAGAAGTGGTAGAGGATGTGTGGATCAGGTGTTTGCTTTGAAGAATGTATGTGAGAAATACTTAGAAAAGCGAATGGATTTGTATGTAGCATTTATGGATCTGGAGGAGGCATATGATAGAGTTGATAGAGATGCTCTGTGGAAGGTACTAAGAATATATGGTGTGGGAGGCAAGTTGCTTGAAGCAGTGAAAAGTTTTTATCGAGGATGTAGGGCACGTGTACGTGTAGGAAGAGAGGAAAGTGATTGGTTCTTATTGAATGTTGGTTCGCGGCAGGGGTGTGTGATGTCTCCAATGGTTGTTTAATTTGTTTATGGATGGGGTTGTTAGGGAGGTGAATGCAAGAGTTTTGGAAAGAGGGGCAAGTATGAAGTCTGTTGGGGACGAGAGTGCTTGGGAAGTGAGTCAGCTGTTGTTCGCTGATGATACAGCGCTGGTGGCTGATTCATGTGAGAAACTGCAGAAGCTGGTGACTGAGTTTGGTAAAGTGTGTGAAAGAAGAAAGTTAAGAGTAAATGTGAATAAGAGCAAGGTTATTAGGTACAGTAGGGTTGAGGGTCAAGTCAATTGGGAGGTAAGTTTGAATGGAGAAAAACTGGAGGAAGTGAAGTGTTTTAGATATCTGGGAGTGGATCTGGAAGCGGATGGAACCATGGAAGCGGAAGTGAATCATAGGGTGGGGGAGGGGGCGAAAATCCTGTGAGCCTTGAAGAATGTTTGGAAGTCGAGAACATTATCTCGGAAAGCAAAAATGGGTATGTTTGAAGGAATAGTGGTTCCAACATGTTGTATGGTTGCAAGGCGTGGGCTATGGAGAGAGTTGTGCGCAGGAGGGTGGATGTGCTGGAAATGAGATGTTTGAGGACAATATGTGGTGTGAGGTGGTTTGATCGAGTAAGTAAGGTAAGGGTAAGAGTGTGGAAATAAGTGTGGAAATAAAAAGAGAGTGGTTGAGACTGCAGAAGAGGGTGTTTTGAAATGGTTTGGGCACCTGGAGAGAATGAGTGAGGAGAGATTGACCAAGAGGATATATGTGTCGGAGGTGGAGGGAAGGAGGAGAATTGGGAGACCAAATTGGAGGTGGAAAGATGGAGTGAAAAAGATTTTGAGTGATCGGGGCCTGAACATGCAGGAGGGTAAAAGGCGGGCAAGGAATAGAGTGAATTGGATCGATGTGGTATACCGGGGTCGACGTGCTGTCAATGGATTGAATCAGGGCATGTGAAGCGTGTGGGGTAAACCATGGAAAGTTGTGTGGGGCCTGGATGTGGAAAGGGAGCTATGGTTTCGGGCATTATTACATGACAGCCAGAGACTGAGTGTGAACGAATGGGGCCTTTGTTGTCTTTTCCTAGCGCTACCTCGCACACATGAGGGGGGAGGGGGATGTAATTCCATGTGTGGCGAGGTGGCGATGGAAATGAATAAAGGCAGACAGTGTGAATTGTGTGCATGTGTATAAATGTATGTGTCTGTGTGTGTATATATATGTGTACCTTGAGATGTATGGGTATGTATATTTGCGTGGGTGGACGTGTACATATATATATGTGTGTGTGGGGGTGGGTTGGGCCATTTCTTTCG